>NC_064614.1:558361608-558664638 GCF_023898315.1 Schistocerca nitens | reverse complement strand
TTCGCAGTCCACACTAGCGTACATGTCGGTGCTTATACACCGGCATCGGAGTCGCGCTGGATTACATGTACGTACGCCACATCAACTCTCTCAAACGGAAACGTTTTCATCGCCCCCTTATACTACGATAACATCTCAACCCAGCAAGTTTGGCAACAAATAAAATGCATCTGGCATGCTTTCTGATAAGATCTATATTTTAGAAAGGTAATTATTTTACTGTAAGTAAAACAAATTTGCAAGTTGTTTGTTTCATTCAATTACGCTTCGTTAATATCAGGCGACAGCTAAGGTATGTGTCCGCGCCCATTCGGAAGTTTTTGTTATTACCAAAATGTATCAAGTACTATTCATATTTAAATTGCTTCGAAATCTGCTAGTTTTGAACATTTGTATATTTCTAGCGTAGTCGAAATTGTGGTCTGCTGAAAACATTTGTGTTTTGGTAACTGTAAAAATATAAGTCGGATGTTATGTTACTGAACAAGTATCAGTTTCAAAGGAATCGTCCTCATTTTTGTTAACTAAATTATGAATTTGAAGACTTCTCTCAAAGGTGACTTATTGTATATATTTGGCAATAGTGAGTTTTACCTGGAATAAAGAGGTACGACACATGAGACATGCTACTAAAGCAACGGGTGTCTTTTTTCCTGTTTACAATCTGAGCTATTTGTAGTTGTAAAGCTGACTATTCTGTAAAAACGTATATCACTAAAATGGTGCAGGTGCAGTACAGCAAAAATTTGTTGTTTCGGGATATATCTTTCTGCCCTGGGATCATACTTTGCATTAATCGAAAACAAGAATAATTGATGTCATGATTACCTTTGAATGCAAGTATGTAATATGTGATGCTTGTTTAAGCACATGTTTCATTATAACGGAAATGAAAAACAATGACTGTTTTGCTGTCGATATTCTTGAAGGAATTAGGAAGTGTGACTTGAACTTGAAAATTACAAGTTGCATGGCTGCATATCAATACCCATGATCAAAATTCAGTGTACTGCATCTTAGTCATAATATTATTCACTGTCGGGTACGTCATTTTCTGTTAAAAACAGAAGAGAAAGTCAACCTCAAGTTAGCACAGTCAAAGCTGTTATGAGGTTTCCTGCATCTACGTCTAGGTGACTACTTTGCATTTCGCAGCTGAGTGCGTCGCACAGGATTCGTCGAGCCACTTTTATACTATTTCTCTACCATTCCGCTCTCTAACAGCGCGTGGCTAGAAGGACACTTAAATCTTTCCGTGCGAGTTAAATTATTTTTCTTATTTTATTAGACTGATCGTTTCTCCCTATGTAGATGGGGGCCAACAAAATACTGTCGTACTCGGAGGAGAACTTTAAAAATTGAAATCACGTGAAAAGACCTTGCCACAACGAAAAAGACTTTGTTTTAATGATCGCCACCCCAAATCGCGTATCCGTGATACACTCTCGCCCATACGATCTGTCCTTCTTGGAACTTTTTCGATGTCTTGCGTCAATCCTGAATTCTTTTTGTTCCTTGATGTACAATAGGAGGAATTTTAGATGAACTGGCCTTCTGAGTGAACAGTTCAGTTGCTTTATCATCGGTTTCTTATCGTGTGAGACACTAGTCTTTTCAGTTTCGAGGTTAATTAAACAAATACACACTAAAAATGCCATACGAAGGAATTATCCGAATGGGACGGAAATCGGTAGATGTGATAACCATGTACAAACACACAGGTGACAGCAATTTCAGAAAACCTAGGACACTGCAATGCCAGAAATTTTCAATTCTTTGCTACGACGATGTATGACGATAGCAGTAATTAAATTATCGCGAAAACTCTTGTGTGCTAGCTGTACCTAAGGATTAACATGCCCAGATTTCGTTTTTAATGCATATTTTTATTTATGCTGCACATTAAGGGCTTCAATTAATTTTTGTCCCAATTAATTGTAATTTGAAAATTAGATTTTTGTGGAATCGAGACCAGTTCCAAGCTCTACAATCAGATTTTCTGCAACATTTTGATCAGACACATTAGGTATAACGTTATACTTTAAACCTTTTTTTCAAGAAGGAACTTTCATCTTTTGTTAAATTTATGCCAATTTTATTTAAAATTCTGTTATTAAATAAATTTGTAACTTTTTTAATGCTGTTGGTAAAAAACGATTTTTTTGACAGCCAGAAGGCAGCAAAGCTTAATTAATTTCTTTTTTTGCTTATTGAGGATGTTTTGCTTACTTTTCTTTTAGCTGTCATTGAGGTGATTCCAAAATTAAACAATTTGAAAACTGAAATGTTCACGAAAAATCCTTTTGAGTTCTAATTACAGATAGTAAGCATTTCCATTTAAAGCATCTTTCTGTGTGTAAAGGGGCCTCATTTTTTCTGAAATTATTTTTTGTACTAAAAGTCTGAAGTATTTGGGTCTTCTTTACACTGCTTTAAATTCTAAAAAGCTTTTGCATCACTTGGCACAAGTTCCGTTTTCTCACAACATTTATTAAAATTAACATACCGGTGCTTATAATTTTCTTTCTTATGTTTTTGTAATTGGAAAGAACCTCTGATACACGGCCAGTTAACAGAATTATAGTTTTAACATGCCTGTGTGACAGAGACTCTACAAGAATGTGATGCGTATAAAACGAAATTAGGACGAAATCCGATAAAGGCAATTGTGGCGTCGATAGTTCCGATGCCAAAGCGTAGGTGCACGCTCGTAGGTTGGCACTACGAGAGTGGACCAACTACGCCGACCACAGAACCCTGTAGCCGACGCTGTGGAGCTCGACGAGCGCCGATCTACTTTCAGGAGAATTGATCAAGAGCAGACGACCAAGCAGCTTAGCTTATACTTCATATAGGGCTAGCCATTACTGACTTTGCCTTTGTTACTTCAATGATAGATTTTGAGAACTTTCAGCATTGCAGCTCGTCAGCAATCGTAAATATCGAAATAATTATGAATAATCCGCCTCGATTGCACAAACTACCTGGTGTCTACCTGGTTTCAGCGTGGATAACCATGTCCTCTTCAGAACAAAATATAAAACAGTTGCCTAAATAGGCATAGTCAAAGGCTAAAATCAACACCTACAGCACCAAGACCCCATAATTTTTTTTTGCAAATACACAGTACATTTGTACCAAGTCACTAATATTACTTATTTCACTGTGTGTGCTGCCTCGCCCCAGCCACCGTACGAAGGTCCTATTTAGGCAAGCTGTTTTATATTTTGTTCTGAAGAAAGCGTGGTTACCCATGCTGAAACCAGGTAAACACCAAGTAGTTTGTGCAATCGAGGCGAATTTTTCATAATTATTTCAATGATAGATTGTCCAACTACTAGTAACAGTTAGCTTTTTATACATGGGCAATGGCTTTGCACCTACGTGCTCATCTTTACCAAAGTTACATATATGTCATTTACTAATATTCTCTATTATACACTCCTGGAAATGGAAAAAAGAACACATTGACACCGGTGTGTCAGACCCACCATACTTGCTCCGGACACTGCGAGATGGCTGTACAAGCAATGATCACACGCACGGCACAGCGGACACACCAGGAACCGCGGTGTTGGCCGTCGAATGGCGCTAGCTGCGCAGCATTTGTGCACCGCCGCCGTCAGTGTCAGCCAGTTTGCCGTGGCATACGGGGCTCCATCGCAGTCTTTAACACTGGTAGCATGCCGCGACAGCGTGGACGTGAACCGTATGTGCAGTTGACGGACTTTGAGCGAGGGCGTATAGTGGGCATGCGGGAGGCCGGGTGGACGTACCGCCGAATTGCTCAACACGTGGGGCGTGAGGTCTCCATAGTACATCGATGTTGTCGCCAGTGGTCGGCGGAAGGTGCACGTGCCCGTCGACCTGGGACCGGACCGCAGCGACGCACGGATGCACGCCAAGACCGTAGGATCCTACGCAGTGCCGTAGGGGACCGCACCGCCACTTCCCAGCAAATTAGGGACACTGTTGCTCCTGGGGTATCGGCGAGGACCATTCGCAACCATCTCCGTGAAGCTGGGCTACGGTCCCGCACACCGTTAGGCCGTCTTCCGCTCACGCCCCAACATCGTGCAGCCCGCCTCCAGTGGTGTCGCGACAGGCGTGAATGGAGGGACGAATGGAGACGTGTCGTCTTCAGCGATGAGAGTCGCTTCTGCCTTGGTGCCAATGATGGTCGTATGCGTGTTTGGCGCCGTGCAGGTGAGCGCCACAATCAGGACTGCATACGACCGAGGCACACAGGGCCAACACCCGGCATCATGGTGTGGGGAGCGATCTCCTACACTGGCCGTACACCACTGGTGATCGTCGAGGGGACACTGAATAGTGCACGGTACATCCAAACCGTCATCGAACCCATCGTTCTACCATTCCTAGACCCAACGTGCTCTAGAAGGTGTAAGTCAACTACCCTGGCCAGCAAGATCTCCGGATCTGTCCCCCATTGAGCATGTTTGGGACTGGATGAAGCGTCGTCTCACGCGGTCTGCACGTCCAGCACGAACGCTGGTCCAACTGAGGCGCCAGGTGGAAATGGCATGGCAAGCCGTTCCACAGGACTACATCCAGCATCACTACGATCGTCTCCATGGGAGAATAGCAGCCTGCATTGCTGCGAAAGGTGGATATACAGTGTACTAGTGCCGACGTTGTGCATGCTCTGTTGCCTGTGTCTATGTGCCTGTGGTTCTGTCAGTGTGATCATGTGATGTATCTGACCCCAGGAATGTGTCAATAACGTTTCCCCTTCCTGGGACAATGAATTCACGGTGTTCTTATTTCAATTTCCAGGAGTGTATATGCTTTTACTTTACATGCAGTACCTCACCTCCTGGTATCTCCCTTCCTCTCCACCCCTAACCCGTTGCCGCACCTTTACCGTTGTGTGCCACCCTTTCTCCATCTCCACATCCTCCATCTCCTTTCCCAATGCAACTTCCCGCATCTACCCCTCCCGAATGATGAGCTGCGCCCTGACATCTACCCTTCCTACCAACTCTAACCCCATCTTCCTGCCTCCCCCTCAGGCCTCCCTCTCCCCCCTCTCCCTTCTCCTGAACGGCTTCCCCCTCTCTTGTGCTCCCTTTTAGTGTCTCTGCATCTTCTGTCCCCCAGTCTCCTGCCTCTTCGTGTATCCGCTGACGCCCCTACTCTCTTCATCCCACCGCCTCCCCTGCTGCCCCTTGCTCTCCCCTCCTTTCCCATCCTCTCTGAGCTCTCCCTCGGCAGGTCCCACCTGGCATTTTTATACTTCATCGGGTGTGCTCCAAGTAGGTTTTAAGTGTGTTGTTCTGGAGTGTTTTTAATACTGTGGCCGACTTTTAACCTGTGCATGTGCATTCAGTGTCTTCTTTGTGTTTTAAGAATCACAAACTGTGTTTTTTAACTTTATGGTGACTTTTTAATTGTCCCACCATGAACGTCTCCATTTCAGTGTCTTTTTACCTCCATTATCTCCCCTTACTCTGTTTTATATTCCCCTTTTTTATCGCCTTATATATGTAATATTTTATTCTTGTTTTAGTTGCCATGTCACTCGGCTGAAGAGCGGTGGATTGTGCCACTGACAGCACTTCCCTGCCCATATTGGGTAGGGAAATGAAATCACAATAAAAAAAAAAAAATTACATGCAGTACCGAAGTGCATTACCTCTCCTGCTCCCACTCGCTTCCTTCATTCAGCCTATTTTGCAGATCACAGGTTCTAGGCACGCAGTCAGGAACCGTGCGACTGCTACGGTCGCAGGTTCGAATCCTGCCTTGGGCATGGATGTGTGTGATGTCCTTAGGTTAGTTAGGTTTAAGTAGTTCTAAGTTCTAGGGGACTGATGACCACAGCAGTTGAGTCCCATAGTGCTCAGAGCCATTTGAACCATTTGCAGATCACAGGAGCAGACCCACTCGCCACCTTCCAGGCGGGATACAAAAGCAATGTCTTACTTACTGGAAACATATAAGAGTACATAACGAAAACTTTACAGTTTTGTGAGGAAAACGATAACTGTGAGCTACACGAGGACCCTAATCAAGATTTGCGAAGAAGATCCGCTATTGCTGATGCAAAATTACTACTTAACCCCTTTCATAAAAGACAGTTAATTAACAAGAACCCTCAACCTCAAAAGCTATAATCACAGTTGAAGTCCAAAACTTAAATCATCGATTTTGCCCATTATCGAACACTATGAACAGTGCTTACCACGACCTAGAGAACTTTCTTAACGATAAGTTAAAAAGAATGTCTTTCAAAATAATTATTCAGTTTCTAACAATCAAAATCTGTTAGCTAAATAAAGGACTTACATTGTGATTAAAAATACGAAGTTTTTTTCATTCGATATTAAAAGTCTTTATATGAACGTATCTTTGCAACAAGTTTGGTTATTCTAGAAAAAACTTTACGTTTTTTTTTAAAAAAAAGAGATTTCTGATGAGCATGTCATCGACCTCATGAATTCGATTCACACTATAGTAAAAAAAAAAAAAAGAAATATTTCGATTTCAGTAGACAGTTGTATCAGCAGTCTGACTGCCTTGTAATAGGCAATAAATTCTTTGGTATCCTTGCAAATATATTCATAAATTACTTAGAAGAAAAGTTTTTATAAAAGAACAGATATGTAGACGACATTCTGATTATTTACAAAGATCCTAATAATGGCTTTGATTATGAGTTCAAAATATTGAAAGAGCTTCATGAAAAAACTGCTTTCACATTTGAACTCGAAAACGAATTTTGTCAGTTAATTATTTGGATTTAAAATTAACAATAGATGGTGACTAAATTTCTTTCAGTACTTTTCCCCAAGAAACCTGCACTTATCAAATAGTGTCATCTTGTTCAACAGACCCTCATCCTCAGAAAAAACATTTTTTATTTCTTCCATCCAAAAAGTTCATTTTCCTTCTTTATCTGGTGAAAATGTCAAAGTTGAAATCAATTTGAATAAAATTATTGCGCTGATTAATGGATACTAACCAGCCATAGTGGATGATATTTTCAAAAGCAAAACCACCAACAGAATTATCACTCTTAGTATTTCTCCTAGTAACGAACGTAATTAAATTTTTTTTTTTTCTTTTACCATGTTTAGGACCTGTGCCTTACAGGTTCAAAAACAAGTATGACTGTAATATAGCAATCTCTACTAACACTAGCTTATAAAATAATCTTATTCATAATTTGAAACCCGCGCATCCTCCTTTACGAAACTCGGTTGTCTGTAGAATTACCTGTGACACATACACAGCCTATTATACAGGATAAATAGGATGAAGAATTGCTGTTAGATGCAAAGAACTTCTCTTTAAGAAAAAAAAGACAAACATACATAATATGTCCTTTGCTGATCATTTGTTAATTACTGAGTGTGAATCTAAACAAGATCACTATCCTGACCATAGAGAGGAAAGGCTTTAGACATAGTATTTTTGAAGTGTTATAAATTTTCTAACACCTTCCTTTTAATGACAGTTTCAATCTTAATGGACAGTTGTGATTACGAAATAAATTTTTTATGGTATAAAGGAGTCATGGAGAAATTGAGAGAGGCCAAGTTACTCTCTTACCTACTTTTTCGTATACGGAAAATTATTAAAGATTTTCTTACGACCTTATGCACATTGAGTGAGACTCTAAGAAGTTAACGACCTCAGCAGACGTTGATGAAACCTGGCAGAGCGATAAAAGCATGAGGTATTTTTATCTTTCCTAGCTCATAGAAACGGCATGTTGGGAGTTGAAAGCAATTGGTGGCAGGACGGGCCCACAGCCGTACGGGGCAGATAGGGCAGCCTTTGTCGAGACAGGTTTTCAGCAGAACAATGCCGAGCCACCTCCCGTGGCGCCAGCGGAAGCCTGGTCTGGGGGCGTCAGTCTGAAGGAACGCGTCTACACAGTGGAGTCGTAAACCGGGCATTGAGTGCAGACCCATGGGTAATAAAAATTCACAAGTTTTCGTGTTCATTGATACTGCAAATAGGCCTGTGAACCACTTCCGTCGGCGGCCTCGGTCATATAAGAAACTCCGCCGTATGAGAAACGTTTGGGGATAGAATCTTTATAACACCTCATAGCTAGGACTAACAAGCTCAATGGCACAGGCGATTTAGATAAAGATCTTTAAGATTGTATCTGTTCACTTGTTGCTATCGCAAATGACACGACTTCAGAGAAAATCATCTTCCCCCTCCGTGAAAGCTTAAAAAAGCCAATAATTGGCAGTTTCCTTGTTTTCCAGAGACACAGGTTTCGTAACTCTTGCCCTGGTTCGAAAAGAGTTTGTGCTTTCGTGTGGGAGGGGAGATTTAGCGCCTCTAGAGCCTTGTGATTGGCTCAAGACGGCGTGAAGGCAGTGTCGTTCATGCACATTGTGGAAAAACGAACTTTTTTCTGAAGAGGTGCGAAGCACACGGATGCTGGACTTCGGTCTGGTTAGAGCACTTCCGGCCGATGCTCTGGCATGTGTGGTTTGTGCTTGGGACCTGTACTAAGACTGACTTCACTTGCTAATTGTTAGACTGGGGAGCCTTTGCTGAAATTCTTACTGTACCGACAGTGTGACTTCAAACGTCTTGGACTACTCGTTTGCCGAGGGCACACTTATTCGTTTTTGGTTTACCAGTCTTGACGTTTGGTATCCTTGTGCGCACTGTCGTATAAGTGAGCCAAATTGGTCCTTGGTACGAGCAGCGAATGGGTGTGTCACACACTGAAATCTACGGCGATTTCAGGGTTCTGGAAGAGAGAAAATTGCGATACGTCTGTATGATCGCTAGACCGTGAGATTTTTGCATTTCTTTCGTGGCCGCGAACGATTCAAAGGGGCCACCTCGCGTCTCACCTCCACCGCACACGTCTTGCCAGCTACAAGTTACATCGCTGCACGAAGCAAACAGGGTAAAGGAAACAGGGTAACGTACTGCCTCTCCGGCATTGTCAGGGCACACAGCTCTCAATCGCCACTTGCTCTCAACAGCACCTACGTAGTGAAACTACAGTAGATTTGATCAATCAAAGTCTGCTCAGCGTCAAATCAATTCAGATTGTGTTATCCACATTTTTTGGGACACAGTACTTGACTCACTTCTGCCACCGAGGATACATGTCCATTCTATTCTCAAACCACCTGTTAGTTCCAGAATGAGATTTTCACTCTGCAGCGGAGTGTGCGCTGATATGAAACTTCCTGGCAGATTAAAACTGTGTGCCCGACCGAGTCTCGAACTCTGGACCTTTGCCTTTCGCGGGCAAGTGCTCTACCATCTGAGCTACCGAAGCACGACTCACGCCCGGTACTCACAGCTTTACTTCTGCCAGTACCTCGTCCCCTACCTTCCAAACTTTACAGAAGCTCTCCTGCAGAAGTAAAGCTGTGAGTACCGGGCGTGAGTCGTGCTTCGGTAGCTCAGATGGTAGAGCATTTGCCCGCGAAAGGCAAAGGTCCCGAGTTCGAGTCTCGGTCGGGCACACAGTTTTAATCTGCCAGGAAGTTTCATATCAGCGCACACTCCGCTGCAGAGTGAAAATCTCATTCTGGAAACATCCCCCAGGCTGTGGCTAAGCCATGTCTCCGCAATATCCCACCTGTTAGTTGTTTACAGTATTCAATCAATGACTTGTTTAGCATAATTTATGTCTGGTTTAATAAAATAAATGTTGTTAGCAATTTTTGCTCTTTGAGTAGACTAAAATATTATTTTCTTCTCTGTTTTACATTTATTGCATTGTAATCGTTTAGTACATGTAATGTAATAAAATAAAATATGAACCGTGACTTATATAAAAAGAAACACACATTAATGCAATGGCTCAGCATAAAAGAGAAATAACTAATGTAGTAATATTATTAACAGTGTAATATGTTGTTTAATTTAGCCCGACATGTATAAGCACTCAGTAAACTATCTCAGTTCTCAGGGTAGTTACGTAATCGTCGATACTTAATTGTCCTTTTCTTATTTATTCAACATAGAGACTATTTGCCAAGTCTGTTCGATGTAAACTACTGTAATACGTAACTTAATGTCGTGGTTTCGTCTCTGTTCCCCAATATAAGATAACAAGAGTATCCTCTACAAATGAAATCCTATAATGGAACTGGAATCCTAAGAACAGACCTTTTCTGCCTGGGATGTTATCTCGTTATATAAAGAAAATCTGTAAGTAAAATTGTTAAATTATTAGTAGCTGCCTCGTGGGATCTGAAATAAAGTTAATTGCCCTAACCGACGGCACGTCTCGTAGATGGCTAAAAGAAAAATGTTAAAGATTTTCTAAGATGGCACCTAACAATGAAAATTCTTTGTTAAGGCCCATACCTACTTAGGACAATAAAGGTATCAGATTTACAATAGCCTGACCACATACACAAATTCATTTGACAAAATAACCATTATATTTTCGGGTTTTAAGTACAACTTACATTATCAGCTGGTACAGCAAGATGAGCTTTACACAAAAACGTCCTCATAGATCCGAATCCAAGCAGATAAGATAATCGAATTGTACGGAAGCAGCCTACTCACGCCGTAGTAAATTCACATCAGTCTTTCCATTGTGTGCCAGCCTAGTCGCTGTACCTAGCTCTGACGTCATAAATATTGCGCAATACTTTAAAAATCAAGTAAATAACCTGAAACGGTTGTAGCATGTCAGGAGTAATACTAAATTAATATGTATTGAATATCAGTTCGATAACTTTAACCATTTTCGAAATTTGGACTTTTTTATGTAAAAATCATTGGCGCAACAGAAAAGAGCTAGAGACTTAAAAATTTATATTTAGATTCCTTTTTCATAATAATTTAACAGAAACAGTACTTTGGATCTCACAAATTAAGATTTTAGTTGAAATTCATGATTTTCTGTTTTTTGTCTTAAAAATTAAGGAAGCAATATAGATTAAGTTGGCTAATAAATAAGGCTAAGATGTTTATATTTAAGTAGAATGGCGATCTGCTATAAAGATGTGAGACGTTTCAACTGAATAACTATAAAACTATCTCCAAAGGGCAAGTTCAGAGCTCGTCTACTGCGTATAGAGTAATTAAATTAATTCTCTCGCCAAAAATAATTGACTTAGCCACGTCAGATTTTTATTATGATTACGTACCTGTGTGCTGAATGCACATTTAAATTGAGAGCTTCATCGGCCATCAGCAAAAGAAGCTATGATTTATTTAATAACTTAATGTGGTGCATTACTAGCCCAGAGGCTAATTGGGAGAGCCGATTTGATCAGGCGTTCCCTTAGCCGTCCGCACCGCAGCTTTATATAGGGAGTCGCGTCGCGTCGGTATCATTGCTATAAACAGCCTCGGATGCCGTATTAAGTTACTCGGGATACGCGTAACCATGAAATCATTTTCGAGAGAAGTGTTAATTCTGGGATGATTTTCATTATCTAGCTTCAGTTTGCGTATGTCGTATTTTCACGTGCCGCCGCGGGACAAACATTCTACCATTATTTAGTGTGGCGTTTGATGAACATTATCATCAAATTATGGCGAGCATTCACTTAAGCATTTAATTTGGACAGTTATAGTTGCATCAGCGCATTAGACTCTGAACTGCTCTGTTAGTCAGATTGTGTGAATTCTTCTTTTTTTTCATCTGTGACTTTCAGAATATAGCGAACGTTTTTTCACTATCGTTTTTGATTATGAATCCCAGACAATCTCCTAATTCCTCAGAGCTATAAGCCGTAGCTATAAGTGTATTTCTCAGTTGAAGTGGGCACTAGGAATTCTAATTACGGGCTTCACGTTTTGCTAATCACTTTCTGGTTGCCAATATTGTAGTTAGAGAGCCAGTGTTGAGAACGGCAAAAGACAGCATAAATAATAGGAACATTTATATAACAGTTAATTCCACCCGCCGCCCCAAGTATGGTTAAAACGGCAGGGAAATGCATCTTTTCTACATTACAAAACATTTTTATTGAATTAACAGTAATTAATTTCCACCTGCCGCCCCACAGAATGACAAAGGAGTGAGATTTCATGCATAGAAGCGCAAGAGTCCGTGGAATAACATGTACTTGTCGATTATTCATAAAATTTGTCGTAATATTTAGTTTACATTTTTTTTAAACCCAATTCCACCCAGGAGAAACAGTACATACAAAATTTACCTAATATTTGCTGTTGCGTTGTCCTATGTAATTTTCATTTAGCATAACATCTATAAGATGTTTAATGTGTTTTTCAAAATTAGACAGCTTTTATCTTCGACTATAATTAAATGGCGCGACTTGTTTCGTTTCCAAGTTGTGGCAACTTCGGCATGTGTGCCTCTTAGTTTGATACCACCTCCAGTGAACTGTTGTCACTCACAGCCCTTGGCGTTGTGTAGTGTGCTGCTCTATGTAGCTAAATATAGTACATATGGTTTTACTGGCAGTTAGCAGGTTCATGTCAGTTTCAAGCTGTTTGATTTTTTGTGGTTTTAATATTAACTTCTTAATGAAGTATTTTACTTGACTAGAGCATTTTTGCTCTGAAATTCGTTAGTTTCAAAGTGTGAGTACAGTTTTATTACTAATCTGTTGGTAATAAAAACTGGTTATTTTTTAGTTTTCTCTATAGTTTTTAATCTTTTTAGGTAATTGTGAATTTTCTGATTAAGACACCCACAATCGGTGTCGAAACCTTGTAAAAATAAAATAATGTTGCAGCCGGTTACGTGTTTTATACCTAACTTAATCTTCTACAGTTGCTACCTCACAGCCATGTTTAAAATTGTAAAACTTTAGCGGTTTATCAAAAATTCTTTTATTACTTTACGATATTTCATTCAGCAAAATTTATGTCAGAAAATGGAAAAGCCGAAGGAGATTAATGCATAAAATTTCAATTCACTTCTGTTTAAATGAACTGCAGATGAATTTTATTATACTCCGAATTTGCAAACATTCAGATTATCCAAATACGAATTTTGAGAACTTAATTTTAACACCAGTTATTGGGTGCCACATGGAACACAGGAATTAGTATTGTGACTTGTCTTTAAGTTAAATGAAATTCGACTTGAACTTCAAATAAACTATGAAGTTCAAACTGAGATCAGTTTGATGCCTGCAATATTATGACAGGTGCTCCTTTACAGTAAAACCAAACTGAACAGTACAGATACCTTGCTTTGTCGTAGTTGCATCGTCGAAACAGTTGTTGGCAATAATCCTACATAGCTTCTTCACGTCTATGATAAACTATTTAAACATCTACCAACATGACGCTTTCCGGTACTGTTGCTCCAAAGGCAACCATGGCTCAAAAACCTTCATAGCATCATAAATTTCGAAATCCTTCCATCGACGAGTTCAGAATTACAGGGAGACATAATATCGTGTACATAAACGTCACATCACTTTAAAAATGATTTGACTGATTTTCACCACATCATCAATTTTTATTACTGCTGCCCTTGATTACGCATCCGCACACTTCAAAGCTTTCCGCTACAGGTGCACGCGTCACCCTCGGGCATACCGAGCGAATCGTCCAATCAAAGTCTTTGGCACTGGTGGCGAAATGATTAATTTTAACTAACTAATTTGATTGAGAGAAAAGCGCGCCAGTGGAAAAGGTGGAGCGTGCGAGGAGAGCACGCCAACTGAGAAGGAAGTATCAGTCCGTCGCCAGCCATCAGTATGTGTGCATCCCAGCGTGGATGTGAGGCTAAAGTATCTTCGGTTCGAAGGATTTATAGCGTCGTTTGAATGTTGGAGTGTGCGATGATTATACAGTGCTCCATGCCAATTGGTAGTTAGAAGAAAATCTATGTGTCAGTTACGTAAATGCTTGGCTTTTCCTAGATAAAACTGATGCAGTTTAATCTGATGGTTTGGTATTAAACCTTCTTCTTTACATTTTATGTGACAGTAATCTGTGTACGAGTAATAAAACTTTTTCGTTTTCTTTACAGGTTTGAAATGAACGAAACCAGGAAAACAGAGAATTGAAGATGAAAGAGAGTTATACTCTGATTATATTTTTCTGAAAAGGAAGCACGACCCAACAAATGTTTGATGTGTCTGTTACATGAAGATGAACGTCCTGGAAGGCCAACTCAAGTCACAGTTCCGGAATCCGTGCATGCTGTTTACTCTACTACATACTTAAGAGTCAAATAAACTGGTGCATCTGCCAAATATCGCGAAGGGCACCGGCGATCAAGCAGAAGTGCCGCAACTCGATGTGGCATGGACTCCACTATTGTCTCTAGTAGTGCTGGAGGGAACTGACACTATGAATCCTGCAGGGCTTTCCATAAATCAGCAAGGGTACGAGGCTGTGGAGATCTCTTCTCAACAGCACGTTGCAAGGCAGCCCAGATACGCTCAATAATGTTCATGTATGGGGAATTTGGTGGCTAGCTGACCTGTTTAATCTCAGAATAGTGTTCCTGGAGCCAGTCCGTAGAAATTCTGGACGTGTGGGGTGTCATATTGTCCTGCTGGAATCGCCCAAGTCCGTCGGAATGCACAATGGACATGAATGGATGCACGTGATCAGACAGGATGCTTACGTACGTGTCACCTGTCACAGTCGTAACTAGACGTACCAGGGGTCAGATATCACTCCAACTGCTCACGTCCCACACTATTACAGAGTCTCCACCAGCGTGAACAGTCCCCTGCTGAATTTCAGGGTCCATGGATTCACGAGGTTGTCTCCATATCTGTATACGTCCAACCGCTCGATACAATTTGAAACGAGACTCGTCCGACCAGGCAACATGTTTCCAGTCATAAACAGTACAATGACGGTGTTGACAGGCCCAGGGGAGGCGTAAAGCTTTGTCTCGTGCAGTTCATCAAGGGTGCACGAGTGAGCATTCGGCTATGAAAGGCCATATCGATGATGATCGTTCGAATGGTTCTCACGCTGACAATTGTTTACGGTCCAGCAGTGAAATCTGCAGAAATGTGCGGAAGGGTTGCACTTGAGTCACGTTGAACGATTCTCTTTACTCGTCGTTGGTTCCGTTCTTGCAGAGTTCTTTCCGGCCGCAGCGATGTCGGAGATTTGATCATTTACCGGGTTCCTTATATTCACGGTACACTCGTGAAATGGTCGTGCTACCTTGCTACCTCGGAGATACTGTGTCCCATCGGTCGTACGTCGACTATGACACCACATCCAAACTCACTTAAATCTTGATAATCTGTCATTGTAGCAGTAGAAACCGATCTAACGACTGCGCCAGACAGTTGTCGAATATAGGCGTTGACGCCAGCAACACCGTATTCCTCCTGTTTACGTATCACTGTATTTGAATACGCATGCCTATACCAGTTTCTTTCGCGCTTCAATGTATAGTGTGGAATAATTTCTTCACAAATTTTGCTAGATGATTTACGTACTGCATATATATATATATATATATATATATATATATATATATATATATATATATATATATATATATATATATATAATGCGCAACTAAGAAACGAAATATATGTTCAAACCTTTTTTTCATTTTTCTGCCCTAAGTGAAAACAATTATTTGTATAGCTTTCTTCCGCCTACATTTATTTCGTGGTATCGTTAAGATTTGTTTATTATCTAACGACAGTGTTACAGTTTTCTTATACATATCTCACTAGTAATTTTATTTACCGAAAATACTGGCACTCCAATTTCCGTTTGAAATAGCATTTTTTTTCCAGTGCCAAAATAAAACTGCGAGAATAAGCACGACCAAAAATCTGCATCTTTTTTGTTTTATTTGCAGTGTCATCCATGGTGTGTTTTCTTAAGACGACTGTCCCATTAGGGATAAAGTGGCCGTTTATTTACGTTTCGTATTAAGTAAACAAATCCTTATCGCAGTATAACTGATGTAAACACATCCTGGGCTGCCTTTATGAGATGAAAGCTGACAAACGGCGAAAGCTTTCCTCGTCATACAACCAGGACCCACTCCACCTGCCGTGAACAGCATTAAGTGAGAAGGTCGGCAGCTTCATCGTCTGACGCGCGCTGTTCTTTCAGCATGCGGTCCAGCGCTACATACACTTAGCGCGTTGTCCACCGAGTCTCCAACATTTGTCTTCCTCAGCATTACCCATTCATCGCACAAACTCCTTCATTTATTTGATGACGGGAGACGCTTCTACAGGTTTCCGTTTATTTATTTATTTTTACTGTTCTCTTGCTCTTTGCCCCATTGCCGCATACACACAGTGTATTACTGTTGAATACTAAATCATATGCAGGTTCTCTCAGTTCTGAATCACAGTCAGACAAGTAAGATATATGTGATGAATTTTATGTTTTTGTTTTTTAGATACTTATCCCCTAGTTCACGACTTTTCATATACAGTAACTCGTTTGGATAGCGCATGATAGCACGGATGCAATCAACTTATATGAAAAGACTATTTGAACTTTTTTGTCATTTTTACTTAAAATACGATTAATATTTTCATAAGTCTCTCTGCAGATCGACAGGTGAAAGTTATTTGCAGGTTTCACCGCTGTGTTTGTGGCTACAAGTGCTGTTCTGGAAGGTACTACATTTTTTGTGTCTGCAGTGTGGGAGATGACTGGTAATATGGAAAAGAAGGAATTGGCACCATATTTCCCTTTAAAATCTGGATACCCTATTATAGGTATCGGAGAAAGATGATACAAACCGAATATCAACCATAACAATAATGTTAAACCTTTTTTTAAGTACCACAAATCTTCTCGATATTTTTATAAATTTATAACCCATCACAGTACCAGTTTTATGTTTCCGCATCGTCAAGTGGCATAAGACTGAATGATCACGGACGTTAGACGCCAGTGGATGTATCAGTGAACTTGCGCTTCCAGCTGCAGGTGAACGTAGTTCTCGGTTTATCTTATAATGGAGACTTCGTCCATCAAACGATGGGTAAATACTTTTTGTACTGAATAAACTGTGTGCGGAACGCCTACCTCACAATAAAAGCAGTGTTCTCCTAGTAAAGGAGAAGTAAAACTTTCTCAGTTATTGTTTCCAACTAATAGCGTAACTCCCGAAATTTCAGACTGGTAACAGATATCAGTAGTGGCCTGCCATCAATATGTAACATCAGTTTCTCAAGAGTAGCTCTCTAAATTACAGTCTGCCTTTAAGATGTCAGCTCTTCCTCGGGTCTAGGATCTGAATCCTTAGCAACAGCCGGCAGGGTGGCCGAGCGGTTCTGGGCGCTACAGTCTGGAACCGTGCCACCGCTACGGTCGCAGGTTCGAATCCTTCCTCGGGCATGGATGAGTGTGATGTCCTTAGGTTAGTTAGGTTTAAGTAGTTGTAAGTTCTAGGGGACTGATGACCTCAGAAGTTAAGTCCCATAGTGCTCAGAGCCGTCTGAACCTTAGCAACATAGCACACACTACAGAAAATCACAATGCGGCCATAATGTGCCAAACAGAGCCCTGCTACTACGCCACGAGTTCGTTCGCTCGCTGTCTGACATACAGCATGTTCCCAGAAACGCCTCCTCACTCCTCGCCTTTCAACCGGATTTCTCTCTGTCGCTCGACTGTTTCCCTATAAACCACAATCGAAGCAACGCTTCTGCATCGTACTATCAATGTGGTTCGTATATTGCAAAGCGTGTCTTTTGACCTCGACTTCCATCATCTCTTGATTTTCTCCAGTTGGTGTAACATTAAACATGAAAGTAACTCTTACTTTCTATATCATCTTCAACTTTCTGTTGCAGTACCCACAATTTCCTGCGCCATTTTTATGTGCACAACATAATAAAAATACAGTCTAATGTCAAAATGAATAATGATAAGCAGATAAGAGTGATTTTTCGCTAACTGAAGATAATATTCACAACACTAGGTAGACATTTGACTCGTGCTGTAGAATACCTAACTCGACACTTGCCGTCAATATCTAGAGATGCGGCGGTCTTTAAACATGCTAACTCTGCCTCTGAGGCATAAAACTGACTTTATTCAGCTGGACTTGAGTTCCAACCACTTTCTTCTCATTTAGCTGCTGTGTTCTCTCTTCCCATGTTTCTCCCTTTATTCTGCAGTGTCTTGTGTGCTGCTGAGAAACTTACTGACAAATTAAAGCTACACTTCGAACGGGGATTCGAACCCAGACCCTTACCTTACTGAATGAGCTCTTCAGCCATTCGTAGCTTCCAGCTGCAGGTATGTGTGTCCGACGAGAGTTGTGCGGTAAGCCACGTCTCGAAGTGTCAGCTAGTAGCAGCACTTCTGAATAGCGCAAGGTTCCGGGTTCCAGTCTGCCCCACTTACAGTTTTAATTTATCGTGAAGTTCTGCTATTATTTCCCCTTTCGACCATTCCTCTTGCTTGGTTCATTAATAATGCATGTATACGTGTGTGTTCACTCGTACATGTGACCAATTTACGATAGCTACCATACCGATATTCAGCCATCCCCCATATTCCATGATATATTTCTGAAGCATTAGGAGTCGTTCACGCTCGTTCGACCACCAAAATTTAAAGCTCTAGCCCATTAAAAAAATAAACATTAAAATGAAAAGGAGTTTCTTAAATTACTATGATATATTGAAAAGAGAAAAGGTAAGCGTACGAAACCAACGATAGAAAGAATCAAAGGTGTGGAATATATCACAATTTTTAAAATTAACTTTTTGTTGTCATGTAATGTGTAAAGGAATATTTATGATCTAGAGTTGATGACAAAATGAAAGTGGAAGCAAATACATTCCGGTAACTTTTTCTTATAATCGTTTACGGTGTTAAGGTTGCAGAGAAACTAATTACCTTGTGAGAACAAACATCATCATAGACCTTACTTGTGAAATATGTTTGAGAAAATTACGTGGTTCCAATTGGTTTCCATAACACAAAAACAGTAGTGTTTGCTGTTGTAGGATGTGTTTACGAGATAGACCTCTCAAGCCACGGACACAAGGACATGTAGTTGCATGGATAAAATTTATACACTTTTATTTACAATATTTGCACTTAGTAAAGCTGCCAAATACAAGTACATAACTTCTTCCATCGCTACAATTTTCATGGAAATGCTATGAGACTGAGCGGCTATTGGATGGACTGTAATAACTGCAAGATGTCTTCCTGTAAGCTCTATAATTTTTAGTATTTAAAAAGCTGTTGCGAACACACGACAGAAATAATGAACAAGAAGCACTCGTAAACAGTTGGCTTCTAAGGTTTTGGGCTACTTAAAATGGCGGCAGATCCCACCCACTCTGGCTTCCAAAATCGCCTTACGCGTTTCAACATTCCGTTCAATTTGAGAGGGTATTAAACCTATATAAAAGATTGCTTGCTGCCTGACGCCGCATGGCATAAGCCGAAAGCTCCTACAACAGTGACATTACAGCTGTTCCACAATGATTTTACGTTATTTTACCTAAAAGTTGTCATTTTATACAACATTACTAGCCATAGGACTAAGGATAGCTAAAAACGTTTTTTAATGTTGCAAGTTTAATCCTGTTTCACCCTCCCCCTTCCCCCGTCCCACCCTCTTTACAGACCCCCTTGGCCCCCTTTTTAAATGCTTATATAACTTTTTACAATACTTTCAAAACATTATATTTTGATTATAAAGAATTCTTATTTACATAAAAATAATTTCGCATTCATAGAACCACAGATGGCATTATATACACTATCTTAAAATGTATTAATTTTAATCCCAGTCTCCTCTCCCCCCCTCCCACCCCCCTAGCTACGTTCCCTTCCACGCCACCTTTTTAATTCTTTAATTTTTGCTAAATTATCATATTTATAATTCAACCATATGTTTTACTGCATGCTTTATCAAATTCAGTAAGCGTTATCTAAGATTATTATGAAAAATTGGAATAATATGTGAAAATGGTAACCCACTACGTAAGAGACATTATGTAATGCAATCCAAATTGCTGCTATACGAGTTTAACGTTTTTGGATCCATTTCGGCTAGACCATCTGTGAAAGTTATATAAAGTTTTTATTATATTTTTTATAATGTTGGTTATCGTATTTTCAGATATATAGATTTTGTACTTATGTCCACATATAATCAGTGGTCGCTGCCATTCTGTATTATACTGCAGTGTGGTGTAGATTTAGGACTGATTATGTTGTAAGCCGTTAATCGCTCTTTCTCGTAATTCTTATAATTAGACGTTTTATCGTCAGCTTTGACAGACCGACAGTAGTGACTGTTAGCCAAAGATGATACACGGTTACAGTTCCTATGGCGTGCTGATATTATCATTTTGGACTGGATATACGATTTTTGTAAACGATGTGCCTGTATTTCATGGAGGGAAAGAAAGAGGGGAGGTGGCACTATAGACTTACACTGTACACTATTTCGAAGTTTAGTTTTTGTAATTATTTTATGTCCTGGACTCGACAAATAAATAAATAAATTTTGAAGCCAGAGTGGGTGGGACCTGCCGCCATTTTAAGTAGCCCAAAACCTTAGAAGCCAACTGTTTACGAGTGCTTCTTGTTCATTATTTCTGTCGTGTGTTCGCAACAGCTTTTTAAATACTAAAAATTATAGAGCTTACAGGAATAACGTAGTGTCAGGAAGGCAATTTCGAACATTTTTTTGTTCTTGATATTGGGCGGACGCCGTGATGCAAACAGTAATTACAATCATCCCTGTCGTTTCTAAAGTTTCAAGCGAACAAGAACCTGGTAACTATTGTGGCAAGACTGCATGCCAACGAGGGTCATTTCCTTCCTACATATCAACGACAATACCCTCTTCGAATGTGAGAAAAAAGGACGATGTAAAAACCACATGAGCTTATTCATAAACCTCGTGAAACAGAAAGTGCACCTTTCAGCAAGTGCCTCTGGTTTATTGTTTCATGGAGATACTGAAATATGTATACAAAACCCTTTTTAATTTTATAAGAGATAATAGAGTGTCTTTCTAAAATTTGGTTTACTATTTGTAGTTACACACTCTAGTGTCGAGCTGTATGCTCCGCAGTCATAGTTCATTTGTACTTTACATTTTGTCTGTATTTGGTATCATGTCAAGATTCTTCAGTGATAAGTGTGGTGCCTATGTGGGAACTGCTCTAACAATACGACACAGTGAAAGTGACGTTATGATAAAGTGCCACAGTAGTTAACTATGGGGGTATGAATCCGGTGAAGCTAATGTTTTGGGCTAGTTCAGATGACGGATATCGGCTTCACGTTTGCGACGTAATGCCACCTCCCCTCTTTTTTTACCTCCATGGGGTATTGTTTGTGTTTATTCGTTATCTTTGGTTAGGAATTCTGTAAAATTATGTATGAAATGTTTACGTTTTCAATCAATTTGTTCATATAAAACATCATCAGGGCGTTATGTTTCTGTGTATGTAGATTTCTATCTCTTCAAACCCCGATCCCAAAGAAGACAAAAAAGTACCGTACGCAGAAATTGTTCCAAAGCCACAACTAGGAGCTGGCAGCCGGAACTTTGCGACATCGTTTGGACAAGCATGTCCAAGTTGCCGACATACGAGCGCCGAACGACAAAAAGGGCTTGTACAAAAAAATGAAGAGAGGCTTGATCTATGTACGTGACTACAGCCATAACAAACACAAAAAGACACCAGAGGAGATGTTCTAAATGATTCTTACTGTGATATCACCCAAGAACAAGACCTTTGTGAACAATATAAAGACGGGTCCGTCCGCGATAGAGGAGAACAAGTCTGCAGTAGTAAGGAGACACTACCCCTGTGTCGCTCATCACCCTGGCTCAGACTTGGAACAGTTGTTAACCTCGGCATGCCGCCGCGGCTATCGCGGTAGATTCTGAGGAACAGTTAACCGAATTACACTCCTGGAAATTGAAATAAGAACACCGTGAATTCATTGTCCCAGGAAGGGGAAACTTTATTGACACATTCCTGGGGTCAGATACATCACATGATCACACTGACAGAACCACAGGCACATAGACACAGACAACAGAGCATGCACAATGTCGGCACTAGTACAGTGTATATCCACCTTTCGCAGCAATGCAGGCTGCTATTCTCCCATGGAGACGATCGTAGAGATGCTGGATGTAGTCCTGTGGAACGGCTTGCCATGCCATTTCCACCTGGCGCCTCAGTTGGACCAGCGTTCGTGCTGGACGTGCAGACCGCGTGAGACGACGCTTCAACCAGTCCCAAACATGCTCAATGGGGGACAGATCCGGAGATCTTGCTGGCCAGGGTAGTTGACTTACACCTTCTAGAGCACGTTGGGTGGCACGGGATACATGCGGACGTGCATTGTCCTGTTGGAACAGCAAGTTCCCTTGCCGGTCTAGGAATGGTAGAACGATGGGTTCGATGACGGTTTGGATGTACCGTGCACTATTCAGTGTCCCCTCGACGATCACCAGTGGTGTACGGCCAGTGTAGGAGATCGCTACCCACACCATGATGCTGGGTGTTGGCCCTGTGTGCCTCGGTCGTATGCAGTCCTGATTGTGGCGCTCACCTGCACGGCGCCAAACACGCATACGACCATCATTGGCACCAAGGCAGAAGCGACTCTCATCGCTGAAGAAGACACGTCTCCATTCGTCCCCCCATTCACGCCTGTCGCGACACCACTGGAGGCGGGCTGCACAATGTTGGGCGTGAGCGGAAGACGGCCTAACGGTGTGCGGGACCGTAGCCCAGCTTCATGGAGACGGTTGCGAATGGTCCTCGCCGATACCCCAGGAGCAACAGTGTCCCTAATTTGCTGGGAAGTGGCGGTGCGGTCCCCTACGGCACTGCGTAGGATCCTACGGTCTTGGCGTGCATCCGTGCGTCGCTGCGGTCCGGTCCCAGGTCGACGGGCACGTGCACCTTCCGCCGACCACTGGCGACAACATCGATGTACTGTGGAGACCTCAAGCCCCACGTGTTGAGCAATTCGGCGGTACGTCCACCCGGCCTCCCGCATGCCCACTATACGCCCTCGCTCAAAGTCCGTCAACTGCACATACGGTTCACGTCCACGCTGTCGCGGCATGCTACCAGTGTTAAAGACTGCGATGGAGCTCCGTATGCTACGGCAAACTGGCTGACACTGACGGCGGCGGTGCACAAATGCTGCGCAGCTAGCGCCATTCGACGGCCAACACCGCGGTTCCTGGTGTGTCCGCTGTGCCGTGCGTGTGATCATTGCTTGTACAGCCCTCTCGCAGTGTCCGGAGCAAGTATGGTGGGTCTGACACACCGGTGTCAATGTGTTCTTTTCTCCATTTCCAGGAGTGTATATCGGCACGAGTTCAGATTTAGACACAGAATTAACTAAGAAGGTCTTCAACTTGGAGTAGTGACTGGAGGAGAGTTCCATTATCGTGGATCCTTCTGACTTTGATTTCTATCCTGCTTCTTTCAGATTCATACCAAGTTATGCACTTTGAGATACTTTCAACTTTTAGCAGAGGCACTGATGGAATACTACAAATACCCATATGTTACTTTCTCTCGTCGATTGTGTCGACTGAGGTAAGATCCCCTGTCTTCTGCAAGATGCCCTATCTCTCTTTCGGGACACGAGAGGTATTCCAGAGCAAGCAAAGCGCCTACTGGCGGCTGGTCTTGAGTTGCTGTACTCGACTGATTGCGGAACAGCGGGAAGGCGGCATCATTCGTAGTCGGCGGAAACACTAACGATCCCGCAAGAACAATACTTAGACTGGTATGTTTACGATGCTAGATCTTCCAAAATTATGGCTCAGGCAGCGTTGCTGCAGCTGCAGTAAATATATCTATTTATTCTAGTAAGCTACGAGGAGAGTCCGCCCACATAACTTACTCCCCATACATTCTCTTAAACGAAGTGTTTTAGTTAAGACACAGTTATTTAACTGTGAAATTATCTAGAGACTGATTTGCTCTCGTGTTCATTGAACCAAATTTTCAACAGGTTAGTACAAACTGAAGATATGCACACAGAAAACGCAGAATGTAACGATTCTGAACAACGATTTAACATTGTTATACAGTATCCACATAGGCACCACACTTAACACTGAAGAATCTTGACATGGTACCAACTCCAGACAGAATATAAAGTACAAGTGAACTATGACTGGGGAGCATACAGCCGGGGATTAGAGTGTGCAACAACAAATAGTACACCAAATTTCAGAAAGACACTCTATTAGTTCTTATAAAATGAAAAAGGTTTTTGTATACGTATATCAATATCTCCATGCAACTTTAAACCAGAAGCACTTGCTGGAAGGTGCACTCTCTGTGTAAGGTGTCAGGCAAATCCAACACCTTCCATGAAAACCTTGACATGATAACCAAATCCAGTAGTATGTCACATAGCTCCGAATAAATCGTGACATTAAATTAACCAAAGTAATACGAGTAACGAGTGAGCAAATGGAATACCACAGACTAACACAAGAATGCCTAAATGCATGTCATACCTTCCCACCGCGAGACAGACGCAGTTCCGAGGGGAGAAACGAGAACAGAAGCCGAGAGCAGAACCGTGTTAAGCTAGAAGGCCCTACGATAAGGGACGGACACCCACGTCGCCAGCTAACCGACAGGACCACCCCCCAGCCCATGTTAAAAGCTAGAGCCCTCCAGATGAACAGTATAGATCTTACGATAACACTAAAAGCGCCACACCAGCCGCAAGTTTTAGCGTGAGACTTTTTCGCGTCTCTGTTACGTTGCAAACTTTAAAAACATTGCCCCATCACGAAAATTATAACGTTTCTCATTGGATAGACAGAATTTTTTGTAGGCGGAGCTTTAGGTTAACATTGAGACCCTGATTGGTCAGATGAAAACACAGCCAGATAGTTTTTTTTAACCAACTTCGGTAAATTGTAGTAAGGAGAAGTTAGAAAGGAGTTACTTCGGAGACGGCGAGCTGGATGGAGCTGCGCTGGCCGCGGCCCCCTGATGAACACCGACAAGGTAATGAACGCACACGATGCCGCAATTTTGAGCACATAAGGCTTCACTCAGAACTGCAGAAGTCTCATCTGTTACACCCCCGTTTTGCGTAATACTAGTGTCGATCGTCAATTAAAGCTCATGGTATTCAAATTTGCTACGTAATTTAAAATCTGAAACGCTATTATTTTTCTGTTATATAATTATTGTGAAGCCACATCAGCCACTGTAATTTACGACAAGTTAGATAAGTGATTCAAGATACTTGAGGGTCACTGTAGACCATTTTGATAGTTTTCTCTTTTGTGAAACTTAATTTAAACCTAGATTATAGATGTGATATGGCATAGGTCATCCTTCGATCCATTGTAGAACTTGGAAACCCATTCAGGCAATATTCGTTCACATTTTTGTTCATCGGAGTTGGTTTTTATCATCCTGTATTAAAACATTTCCTTTTATCAATAGTGCAATTTATTAACCATGTTTTGTGAGTAGAATAAAATTTCCAATGGTAAACTTAACTACTTTTTCGACGTTATTTTACCAGCTAACTAAAAATAGGAAAGCCTTGAATCCCTTCCACTAAATTTAGTTAGTATTAAGTAAGGGAGTGCAGTGGATCTGACGCTGAAATCATTAAGTATTTGGTTATATCATCGCTAGTCTCACTGCACTCTTCTGAACTCTACATGTCATGTGTGGTCTGGCGTCTCCTTACCAGCAACAGTTTCCAGGTTCAAACTAGTCAATTGCCTAAAAAACACACTCAGAGCGTTGTTGCGCGAAAGTGGTAGGGAGGCATGACTTAGAACAAACAGACACCATGCAGAATGTTAGAGAATGGCGACCCTGCCAGGATGGTAAAATACAATGATTGAAGGTCGACCACATGCCTAACTAGGTCAGAAAAATACCCTGTTGAAAAATTGTCGTTATAAAATTTTTTTACTGAAAGGCATAAATAGTTGAAAACAGTAGCTGCAGCGGTAAGATAGTAAAAAAGTATTCAATAGAAAGTGAGACATTCTAGCAGAAACAATAGCATAATTAAGTTATGAATTTTAATATTGTTAGAATTAAGATTTCTCTCCAGTGCAAGCGCACAGGTGGCGGATACAGCGTTGACAAGTTGGTTTTGACCCAACAAGTAAGTGAGTTGATTGTCAAGTCGTGTGTGCAAAAATTTTATGAAACGCGTGAGATCGTATGAGCGCATGTTGACGCGAAGCAGGGCGCGTGAATTGCTTTTAAAACAGAAAATAAGGGATTCGGAAAGTTTAGCAATGGCAGATCGAGACCTTGACCGAATTGAGGTAGAAATCCAGCATGAAAATGGACAGAGAATAGAGGACAGTACAACAGACGATGCAGTATCGCGAGAAATAGGACATATAGCGCACCATAACGAGGATAATGTACGCCAAGGCATAGAAAACGTAAGTCAGCATACGACAGAGGAGCAGGAAAGTAGAGAGACAGTCGATGAGGATTCTAACTTGCGTCTTGAATACGTAGAACCCATAGCACAAGTAATCAGAGCTCCCTCACCACAGAGTACAAGGAATGCGAGCAGAAACGTGTCACAGCACAGTTCAATGCAATCGGTTGCAAACCAACAATTGGCGAAAACACAGAGCGTAGAACTTCGGAAGTAAACGCAATAGGACCCACCAATCTGGCAGAATTATTACAAGTTACGGAAACCATGACAAGGCAAAATAAAGACATAGCGAACCAAACTCAAATTCAGAATGCAGAAACCACGAGACAAATTCGTGAGATTACAGAACAAAACCAAAATTCAGTTACATCTAAATCATATTGAAGACGAGGCAAAAGAATCTCGAGAAGTGATACGAAACTTAATAACAGGTCACAATCAATTGAGAACAGACATTGACAAGGTACGAGTGGACGTACAAACATTGCGTAATGACATTCAGGACGAGATCAAAACATTACGTAACAACATCCAGGGAGAAGTCAAGAAACTAGAGAAACAGATAAACGTAATTACTAGACAAGCAGCAGGTACAGCGCGTGAAATTGTTGAAAATAGTGTGTTACACAAACGTATCACAAAAGCAGCGCTGAAAAAATATAATAACCGCATTGTCAAAATAGAAGCGCAAACGAAGCGACAATTTCAGAAATTGCGAACAGAGTTGTTGCAAACCATTGAAGAGCGTAGTGAACAGGATCGAACAAGCACTGAGTCTGCAACCACATCCGTATCTGTAACAGCACCGGAAAAACAAGCAATTAACGAAGATATCATCCATTTTCGATTCCAATCACAGGCGGAAAGTAACATACGTGAAATCAGACAGCCTGCACCGCGGGTAGGCGAAAGTTACAGTGGACAATATCCAATGGATCTACCACAACCGGAAAGAACGACGGGAGAAATGATCAGAAACGAAAGTGGCGAAGAATCGCGAATTTCATATGGAACTATGACGAAGTATGACAACGATCATTTCCTCACAGTCAGAAAATTTCAACACTTTCGAGAAGGAAACTCATTACATCCAAGAACTTTTATTGATCAATTCCGAGTAGGATTACCAGAACAGTGGACGCGAGCATACAAATTAGACTTTATACACTCCTGGAAATGGAAAAAAGAACACATTGACACCGGTGTGTCAGACCCACCAGACTTGCTCCGGACACTGCGAGAGGGCTGTACAAGCAATGATCACACGCACGGCACAGCGGACACACCAGGAACCGCGGTGTTGGCCGTCGAATGGCGCTAGCTGCGCAGCATTTGTGCACCGCCGCCGTCAGTGTCAGCCAGTTTGCCGTGGCATACGGAGCTCCATCGCAGTCTTTAACACTGGTAGCATGCCGCGACAGCGTGGACGTGAACCGTATGTGCAGTTGACGGACTTTGAGCGAGGGCGTATAGTGGGCATGCGGGAGGCCGGGTGGACGTACCGCCGAATTGCTCAACACGTGGGGCTTGAGGTCTCCACAGTACATCGATGTTGTCGCCAGTGGTCGGCGGAAGGTGCACGTGCCCGTCGACCTGGGACCGGACCGCAGCGACGCACGGATGCACGCCAAGACCGTAGGATCCTACGCAGTGCCGTAGGGGACCGCACCGCCACTTCCCAGCAAATTAGGGACACTGTTGCTCCTGGGGTATCGGCGAGGACCATTCGCAACCGTCTCCATGAAGCTGGGCTACGGTCCCGCACACCGTTAGGCCGTCTTCCGCTCACGCCCCAACATCGTGCAGCCCGCCTCCAGTGGTGTCGCGACAGGCGTGAATGGAGGGACGAATGGAGACGTGTCGTCTTCAGCGATGAGAGTCGCTTCTGCCTTGGTGCCAATGTTGGTCGTATGCGTGTTTGGCGCCGTGCAGGTGAGCGCCACAATCAGGACTGCATACGACCGAGGCACACAGGGCCAACACCCGGCATCATGGTGTGGAGAGCGATCTCCTACACTGGCCGTACACCACTGGTGATCGTCGAGGGGACACTGAATAGTGCACGGTACATCCAAACCGTCATCGAACCCATCGTTCTACCATTCCTAGACCGGCAAGGGAACTTGCTGTTCCAACAGGACAATGCACGTCCGCATGTATCCCGTGCCACCCAACGTGCTCTAGAAGGTGTAAGTCAACTACCCTGGCCAGCAAGATCTCCGGATCTGTCCCCCATTGAGCATGTTTGGGACTGGATGAAGCGTCGTCTCACGCGGTCTGCACGTCCAGCACGAACGCTGGTCCAACTGAGGCGCCAGGTGGAAATGGCATGGCAAGCCGTTCCACAGGACTACATCCAGCATCTCTACTATCGTCTCCATGGGAGAATAGCAGCCTGCATTGCTGCGAAAGGTGGATATACACTGTACTAGTGCTGACATTGTGCATGTTCTGTTGCCTGTGTCTATGTGCCTGTGGTTCTGTCAGTGTGATCATGTGATGTATCTGACCCCAGGAATGTGTCAATAAAGTTTCCCCTTCCTGGGACAATGAATTCACGGTGTTCTTATTTCAATTTCCAGGAGTATATGTGCACACATGTCAGGAACAGTCGCAGAAACCATGCAAAATGTTGCAGCGATATGCCGATCGTACGAAGATTTCAGAGAGAAGTTTCTCTCACGATATTGGTCCAGCGAAGCACAGAACAGAGTGAAGTACGAATTATTACAGAACCCATATTTTGAAAATTCAGGAGAGAAGAATCCCGTGAAATTTTTCGAATTAATGGCAAAGAAAAACCAATGCTTAGATGTACCATATAGTGACTGAGAGTTGATTAAATTATGCGCGATGAAGTTACCATTGAAATACCAGCAATCATTAGTAGGTCGCGGGGGCAATGACGTCGAAGCATTTAAAGGTATTCTAAGGGAAATAGAGTTCATATTTTCGGAAGATGAGGCAAGAAAAAGACGAACCGCACATGAAAACGAAAGCAAAAAGCAGTGGAACCCACAAGACACAGTACGAAGAAACAACAATTACGAACCACGTGATAACTTCGCACCAAGAAACGACAATAGATTTCAACAAAGAATCGGTTATGGATTTAGAAGAGAATATGGTAATAACTATAATTCACCCAGGAACGGCAACAACTATTACATAGGGAATAAAGACAACCGGAACGGGTACTGGAGAACCAATAGACCGACAAATTATCAACAAAGAAACCACTATCAACAATCGGAGCAAGAAAAGAGAATACAGATAGAAGAGGTGGAGGTAAGACCACCAAACCCCGAAAAACGTTCGAATTGACAGCTAAGCGCCCATGTCAATAAGAATGACGCACCGACCCAGGACAATTTCAGCACCTTGAACAGAGAAGTAAATATCTTATCACGAGAAGAGGAAGAAACAAAACCGCAGGGACCAGATGACAACGAAGACAGGAAAATAACAATATCGTGTTGGGACGAAACTAATTGGGATAATACTGATGAGGAAGATGAATTAGCAGAGGCATGCACAACGAATGTAGGAGGAAAGGACGAAGGAATGAGTATTGCAGAGGTATTTGAGATGGAAGCCAGGGAAAGTGAATTCAATGAGGATAATGTGCAGTTGGTAGAAGTTGAAAATAAGTTACTAGTGGGCACACAACCCAACGTATATAATGAAGGAAGTTATGAAGCGATAATTAGAGCATTTAAATGCGATTATGTGAAAGTAGTGATGAAGAAGGAGAAGATAGACGAGAATAGCAAAAAGTAGAGGATGTTGAAGAAAGCGCAAAGGAAGGAAGAAACAGAGAAGAAGAAATAAAAGAGAGAGAAGTAGCAGTCGAATCTTATCCTACAGAAAGTTCGAATTCACAAGGGAAATTCCTGAAAAGACTCATGTATGATTCAGTGGAGGATTCGTTGATGCAAGAAGAAGAAGAACAGAACCAACCCTTTCAAATTCAACCAATTGTGAATGCCAAGGTAAAGCTTATCCCAGTCAATATTGTAATTGATAGCGGAAGTGAACTAACTGTGATTTCAGAAAATTTATTCATGCAGTGTAATGCCAATCAGAAATTGCCAGTTCGGAAAACACGTAAGATTAAAGTAAGATATCCTAAAAAAAAAAATGCTGCGGAAGTTACGAGACAAACAAGGTTAACTCTTTCGTGCCAAGGTCAAAAGATCGAAGCCAACTTCATGATTATACCTAAACTAACTGTAGATTTGATTATAGGTGCAGATTTTTTAAATGAGAGACGAGCGATAATAGATATGAGGAAAGGTAGCGTAACATTCGAGAATGTCACACTTCTCTTTGAGCAAAAGCTAAAATTAGAAGAAATACCAGTTATAAACAAACAATTAAGAATGACGCGTGATAAAGAGGATGAAGAATTAGAATGGTATGCACAAAAGGGGGAATCGCCTCAACTCATGTTAGAAGTCCATAAAGAAATCGACGAAAAATTGCAAGAAGTTCAAGATATTTCGGGACACAGTAAAAGAGAATTAGAGGGTATTTTACGAGATAAAGCAGAGGTATTTTTACCTAAGACTGGCAGTATTAAACACTTTCAGTAGAAGTTTGAAGATTAATTTTATTACTGGTAAATAATCAGCACAATATTTCAAGATTATGTTGCAGATAAGATCGTCAGGAGAAAGAAGAATGAAGAGAGAGGAAGGTGGGAAAAAGAAAGTAGTTTCAATAAAAACAAAAACAAAAATAACACCAATAGTACCATAGAGTAACGTGAAGAGATAAAGCGTAGATAGTCTAACAGCATGAAATACTAAAATGCTATACACCACGGCACTACACAAAAATAAAAAACGAATTTGAGGATTCTTGTAGAAGTTAAGACTCAAAATATCGAATTGTAACATGGAAAGGACGCCGAAATTTGTAAAGCTTTTTAAGAAGGTGTAAAACAATGTAGGTACTAGACATATGTTAGATGATTATAAATAAAACTTTTTGTAAGAACCATTGTAAAAACTCCAGCAAAGACCAGATGCAACGACCCACGAGTTGAAACGTGAGAAGTATCAAGGAAGAAAATGATGTAATTAGCAAGACACGATACCTACAAGGCAGAAGCGTCGAGAGAAGGGACAGCAAGACCAACAAAGGGCTCTTGTATCGGAAGTGGGCAGTAAATAAATCTGCTGCCAAGCGGAACCACAGAGTGGCAGAACCCTGCTGGGACAGAACACGGAACCACAGTGTGGCAGAACCCTGCTGGGACAGAACGCCCCGACTCAGCGGAGCGAGCAAAAAACGGCCCGATGAGAAGACCGCTTGGGCAAGCCACCACTGGCAAAAAAATATGTGTAAAAGTCACACTACTGCTATTAAACAGAACACTGATGCACGAAACTGAAGAAAACTTCCACAAAGTAAAAATGACACGTCCAAACAATTTATCAAACTGTTACTAAGAGGAGAACTTCAAAGCGACTAGTTATGAATATATATTTCCATATCCTGCCCAGAGAAGAACCAAGAAGCAAGTAAGAAGCAGAGAAAAAGCAGGAAGAACGGAAGTTGAAGATTTGCAAGATTGAGACCAAGAAAGAGGATGGGTGAAGAATAGACGACATACCTTCCCAAATCCCTATCCTATTGTGAACTAGTTGTCTGCAAAGTATTACAACGAAAAACGACCGCTTTCAGTGACACATAACAATGAGTTTCACGCATACAAAGCCAGTAATCCACGAGATTCTGCACTCACTGCTCCATTCCATTATGGTACCTCCACAACAGCAACACACACTTGCAAAGCCAACAGGGAATGACAAATGAAGCTGTACATCAAATACTTGCCCACATCCATCTCGCTCAAGTCCATCACCTTCATGCAAAAACATTCGACAACCTCATGCTTAAACATTCATAGGATTGTGTGAATGTGTGAAATCAAATTATGTGATGTAGGAATTGTGCAAAAGAAATGTGTGAAAAACTATATAAGTTAAGCACACCAGACAGCTAATAAACTACAAAATAACAGTCATCGACTATGGACTTAAGTAAAAAACAGACCATCGATAAAAATAAGTCATTAGTTCTGAAATGGACAGCATATAAAGAACAAAAGTAAGGCATAATAAACACTAAAACTATATGCCACTTATTTTCTCCTCATAAAAATAAAAGAATAACTATATTTTAATTATTTTCTCCTTATAAAAACAAAGAATAAAAAATTATCTTGTTGGATGTTTTCCCTTTTTTTAACATTTGTACCATTCGTTAGGATAATATCTCAATACTTGTGTATGTATATTTCTTTGTCAAAGCAATTCTTTGAAATAATTCTTATTTGTTAGTGTAACAATGTTGAAATGAGTGTCTAGAAACAAAAACATTTTACTTGTACATGATATTTAGAAAATGTGTTAGGAATAGATTTTACTTAATTACTACATTTATAAAAAAAATATTTGTAAGAAAATCGATGTGAAAGACTCCTCACTTTCAACAACAAACGTCTTAAAAAACAAACTTCACACTTAAATAAAGAAAATAATTAAAATTAAATAATAATAATAATAATATAAAAATATTCTTCTCTTGTCAATATAAACATATTTTTGAGAATAATGTGGAAGAATATAAAAATATAAATTAGTAATACAAACTAACATAGAACCAGAATAACGTGGCTGAACAGTAGGCAACAAAATTTAGATAATTTTTGACTGACTTAGACAACGATTCAATCATTGCCTAACTTCAGTGCAAAAATTAAGTTCGAAGGGTGGTGATATATAAGGTGTCAGGCAAATCCAACACCTTACATGTAAACCCTGACATGATAAGCAAATCCAGTAGTGTGTCACATAGCTCAAAATAAATCGTGACATTAAATTAACCAAAGTAATATGAGTAACGAGTGAGCAAATGGAATACCACAGACTAACACAGGAATGCCTAAATGCATGTCATACCTTCCCACCGTGAGACAGACGCAGTTCCGAAGGAAGAAACGAGAACAGAAGCCGAGAGCAGAACAGTGTTAAGCTAGAAGGCCCTATGATAAGGGACGGACACCCACGTCGTCAGCTAACCGACAGGACCACCCCCCAGCCCATGTTAAAAGCTAGAGCCCTCCAGAAGAACAGTATAGATCTTACGATAACACTAAAAGGGCCACACCAGCCGCAAGTTTTAGCGTGAGACTTTTTCGCGTCTCTGTTACGTTGCAAACTTTAAAAACATTGCCCCACCACGAGAATTATAACGTTTCTCATTGGATAGACAGAATTTTTTGTAGGCGGAGCTTTAGGTTAACATTGAGACCCTGATTGGTCAGATGAAAACACAGCCAGATAGTTTTTTTTAAAACCAACTTCGGTAAATTGTAGTAAGGAGAAGTTAGAAAGGAGTTGCTTTGGATACGGCGAGCTGGATGGAGCTGCGCCGGCCGCCGCCCCCTGATGGACACCGACAAGGTAATGAACGCACACGATGCCGCAATTTTGAGCGCATGAGGCTTCACTCAGAACTGCAGAAGTCTCATCTGTTACACCCCCGTTTTGTGTTATACTAGTGTCGATCGTCAATTAAAGTTCATGGTATTCAAATTTGCTACGTAATTTAAAATCTGAAACGTGATTATTTTTCTGTTATATAATTATTGAGAAGCCACATCAGCCACTGTAATTTACGACAAGATAGATAAGTAATTCAAGATAATTGAGGGTTACTGTAGACCATTTTGATAGTTTTCTCTTTTGTGATACTTAATTTAAACCTGGATTATAGATGTGATATGGCATAGGTCATCCTTCGATCCATTGTAGAACTTGGAAACCCATTCAGGGAATATTCATTCACATTCTTGTTGAACACAGTTGGTTTTTATCATCCTGTATTAAAACATTTCCTTTTTATCAATAGTGCAATTTATAAACAATGTTTTGTGAGTAGAATAAAATTTCCAATGGAAACTTAATTGCTTTTTCGACGTTATTTTACCAGCTAACTAAAAATAGGAAAGCCTTGAACCCCTTCCACTAAATTTAGTTAGTATTAAGATTCATTTACAGGGAGTGCAGTGGATCTGACGCTGAAATCATTAAGAATTTGGTTATATCATCGCTAGTCTCACTGCACTCTTCTGAACTCTACATGTCATGTGTGGTCTGGCGTCTCCTTACCAGCAACAGGTCCCAGGTTCAAACTAGTCAATTGCCTAAAAAACACGCTCAGAGCGTCGTTGCGCGAAAGTGGTAGGGAGACATGACTTAGAACAAACAGACAACAGACAAATTTCATTTTACTGTCCCACTTTCGGTTGTAAGTATATTGCAGTACATTTTTTTCAGACTGATGACGTATGAAGGGTCTGGAATCCCGAATAAGGAGCAGATCGGAGAGCTTCTGGAATTGCTATCACTTCCACAGTTAAAATTTACAGTAAGAAGAAAGACAAAATTGCATGGAGAATTTCTGCTGGATGACAAGAAATGCACATCCTACTATTGAAGACACTAAAATTATGTGCCACCAGTAAACACTGGAACTAAATGCTTCCATTTAAGACTAAAGTAAGCACTGAAACTCAAACTGATTCTACCTATGACATTTTTCATAAACCTGTTGTAGTGAATATCGAGGTTTTCCAACTAACATGCGAATGAAATTCCACAACGGATTGCTCATTTTCGAAGTAGAACTTTTGAGAAGAAGATAATCTCTCATTCATCGTAGGAGGGTGATTGATTTACAAATAGCTTGGTGACTCTTTGGCAAATAATGTTTCTCACCGAGTGATGACGTCGAACACACAGCGGATGTTCTGCGGCTTCTAGTAATTGGGCGTTCGTCGCAGTCTATCCTGTTGTCACAATGCACATCTGCAGGTATCTATATTGTACTGAGCCCCGTTTCTGAAGAGAACGTGTGGTAGTGTTGTGAAACAAGAAGTTTCTATAACGTATGGTTGGTTGGTTCGTGGTATTAAAGGGACCAGACTGAATAACGTATGGTCAAGTGGATGAGGCCCTAGTACGTGATTAAGAGGAAGCAAAGATATTCACCACACTAAATTACAGTGAAAGATCTCATTGCATAAATGCTATTTTCTGTTTTCACGATTACATGAGGCATGTGATCGTTAAGGGCATGTCAAATATCATACCTTAAAGTTTCGGAATCGCATTACAAATTTGAATTCAAATCCCCTGCTTCAAGTGAATTTCTTTATTACGATAAGCCTATTTCGGCCACAGTTGGCATTGTGAAGCTATCTAAGAAAAAAACATTGAATTTTACCATCATTTGCTGTTCGAGTTCCAGTGGGGACACACATTTTCGTTTGTCCCCGTTGACTTATATCAACACCTGTAGGGGTATTCATTTCATTGTAATTTCACTCTTCTTAGCCGACACGGTAGCTCAGCGTGTTCGGTCAGAGGGTTGCGTGCTCTCTGTAACAAAAAAACTGAGTTAAGGAATCAACGATCAACTTGAACGGATGTCTTGTGACGAACGCCCAGACCAAATGCAACAAACAAAATCGAACGAAAAAAAAAGAAGATAGCTGAGTGGTCAGTATGACGGCTTGCTCTCCTACGGGCCTGGTTTCTATTCCCGGCTGTGTCGGAGATTTTCTCAGCTCAGGGACTGGGCGTTGTGTTGTCTTCATCATCATTTTATCCCCATCAGGCGCGCAGGTCGCTCAGTGTGGCGTCGAATGTTGTAAGGCCTGCACCAAGGCGGCCGGATCTGCTCCGCAAGGGGCCTCCCGGCCAATGACGCCAAACGCTCATTTCCATTTTAGCATTATTTGCTTAAATTATTTTGTGTTTACGTGTTATGGTGTGTCTAGACATTGGCACTTGTGTCTATTATCCTTGACTTCCATTTCACATAGATAGGTACTGTCGCTTGTTAAATTGCCGTCTATGATTTTGTGATCTATGTTTATATTGTAGCGAAATTGTGATAGCTTGTTGGACCTTTTCCACAACAGTGGGTGCTATTCAACGAATTTTACTTTACATTTGCATTGAGGTGACAGAAGTAATGGGATAGCGATACGCACAAACACAGATGGTCAGATGGCGGTAGTATCCCGTGCACACGGTATAGAAGGGCAGTGCATTGATGGAACTGTCACTTGAACTCAAGTGATTCATGTGAAAATGTTCTCTACGTAAGACCGTCCGACGGCAGTTATCAGAGTTTGGGCCCAGAATGGTAGCTGGAGCTAGACGCGTGGGACATTCCATTTTGGAAATCGTTAGTGCATTCAGTGACAAGAGAGTGCCGAGAATGTCACCACGGACAACGCAGTGGCCGACGGCCTTGACTTAACGACAAAGAGCAGTGGCGTTTGCATAGAGTTGTCAGTGCTAGCAGACATACATCAATTTTAGGCGTACGGCAAAAGTATCCGTTAGGACAGTACGACGAAATTAGGCGTTAGTGGTCTACAGCAGCAGACGACCGACGCGAGTGCCTATGCTAACAGTACAACATGGCCTTTATCGCCTGTCCTTGGCTCGTGAACATGTCTGTTGGAGCCTAGACGACTGGAAAACCGTGGTCTGGTCACATGAGTCCCGATTTCAATTGGTCAGAGATGATGGTAGCGTTCAACTGTGGCGCAGACCCCACGAAACCATGGACGCAAGTTGTCAACATGACACTCCGCAAGCTGGCGGTGGCAACATAATGTCGTGTGCTGTGTTTATATCGAATGGACTGGATCCTCTGGTCCAACTAACCAGATTATTGACTGGAAATGGTCATGTTCGACTACTTGGAGACCGTTTGCATTCATGTATTTTTGCTCCCAAACAACGACGACACCAGGCAACAAGTATTGGAGATTGGTTTGAGAATTTCCAGCGAATGATTTGGCCACCCGGAGTGCCCGACATGAATCCCATCGAACACTTATGGGATATAATCGAGAGGTAAGGTCATGCACAGCATCCTGCACCAACAGCCCTTTCGCAGTTATGGACGGCTATAGAGGCAGCATGGCTCAAAGTTTCTGCAGGAACTTCCAATGACTCATTGAGTTGATGCCACGTCGAGTTATCGCTGTACGCCGGGCGAAAATACGTCCGATACGATATTAGATGGTATCTCATAACTCATATCAGTGCCAAATCCTGTCATCCTAAAGCATATAAATACATATATTCCCACACAATGATTAATAGGATTATCAATTTACTGCTAGAACAACCAGCCATACATAACGAAATTACAATGCTCGATTACGTAGCGCAACAGAGTCGTTTCAACCGAAACATAGTGCTACAGTTCTTCGATAAAAAAAACAAAAAACAAAAAAAAACACTAAAATCATACACATTGAAATGCATAAGTACATAAAATTAATAAGAGAATCAGCAACGAAACGTAAAACCTCGAACATACCGATGATGTATCTGGTAAAACATATCTAATAAACTGAAGGCATTACTAAAACAATACAACAATAACTTAAAACCATGAAACCAGTCAGAGGAAACGAAATCACCAACTCATGAAAACCCAGGAATATTTAAAATCGAAGGTAAAAATTGTGAAAAATTTTAGATAAGTCAAACAACACGAAATTTTGGCATTGGATTTCTGGAGCACGCTAGATACTACGAGAGTAATATTTCTACTTTTTCAAATTCTTGAAATCCGAGAATCAAAAAGCGAAACATTTAGAACAAGCAATGAAAATCCTGCACATAATACCAAAGGGACTAGCGAGGAACGCTTGTCCGCCCTATTCTGGAGTATTGCTGTACGGTGTGGGATCCGCATCAGGTGAGACTGACGGATGACATCGAAAAAGTACAGAGAACGGCAGCTCGATCTGTATTATCGCTAAATAGGGGAGATAGTGTCACAGACATGATACATGAATTGGAGTGGCATCCATTAAAACAAGGGCGTTTTTCGTTGCGACGGGATCTTCTCATGAAATTTCAATCACCAGTTTTCTCCTCCGATTGCGAAAACATTCTGTTGGCACCAACCTACATAGGGAGAAATGATCATCGCGATAAAATAAGAGAAATCAGGTCTCGCACCGAAAAATTTAAGTGCTCGTTTTTCCCGCGTGCCGTTCGAGAGTGGAACGGTAGAGAGACAGCTTCAAGATGGTTCATTGAACCCGCTGCCAGGCACTTCATTGTGAATAGCAGAGTAATCACGTAGATGTAGATGTAGAAGAAATAAAATAGACACATTTATGCAACCACAGAACATACTAAACGAACAGACTTTTAACATTAAAACTATATAGAAAATATTATTCAGATCCTAAATTACGTTAACGGATAGACATAGCTATAAAGAAAAACACTTCATAGTTAAAGATAAAATTAGCAGCAAATAGCAAACAGTTAACTAACTTCACAGACCATATAAAGCAGCTTTGTAATCATACAGCATCGTTGGTGCTACTGTCAAATAACCTGTCAGAAATTCGTTACCATAAAAATATAAACTAAAATGCGTTGCACAGCATCCACTAATAAGAAAAACGAACCACAAGCTGTCAAAATTCGCTAAAATATAAACATAGATTACAAAATCATTGACGACAGTTTCAGAAGGGGCAGTACCCGCCGATGTGAAATAAAATTCAAGACTAAATAATTTAAGTACCAATGTATACACACGCCATATGGCTATAACAAGAAAATAGTGAAAAAAATTAGTAAATAATGAGAAAATTCTATGTGTTATTCGCAGATCGCTTGACAGTGGAATTATAGCCGAAACAGGGCTATCTCAATAGACAAATTCATTTCAAGCAGCGTACTTCGACTCATATTTGTAATGTCATTACAGGACTTATACCACGCTGCGGGCCCAATAGAACGTAAAAGTTTTGGCATTGTTCTCTAGCAGGAAGATGAAACCTCTTTAAAACGCTTCAGCCGGTCAATCGTGTCCTTATAAGGAGGAAGTGAGACTGAATTCATTAGCAGGTGCGTCATACGGATGACCCGGAAAGTTTAGGACGAGCCACTCGTGTCAGAGCAACAGAGGCAAGCGATTTTAGGAATGCGACTGCGATATCGCAGGTAAACAGTTTATGTAAGCGCCTCCGGTATCTGGTGTCTGCGGTGTTGTTCCTTACATGGGTGCGTTCTTCGACGACCTTCGGCCCGCCGTCTCGTTACACAACACGCCCGTCGGGATGCAATGACACTTCGACGCAGTGGCTCCAGGTGACAGCCTTCGGACGTGTATCTTCCATCACCTTCGTGTGATAAACAGCTTAATTATGTTCCTCCAGGTGACAAACCAAATTGCGTGCGTGTTACAAAAGCGTCGCCTCATAACTACAAGAGATTAACGGGAAGTCGTGGAGCTTGACACGTAGCCGTCGGCACTGTTATGTAAATTCAAAAGGAGCCTTCTGCGATAACCACACAGTAACTAACCATAAATTACAGTACGAAACAAGCGTGGCGTCTCTTGTCATTTGCATACTACAGAACGAATACTTCGGGTCAGCAACTTATTAACTCGTAATGGCTGCCAGAAATATGAATGGTATACTCATTTCAGATACCGAAATCACGTAAAACAAGAATATCAGCTTCACGCTGGAATAACAAGACGTGTCAGCTAAAACAAAACGTAACAGAAGAAAGCGCATTTTTACTCGTCAGGAAGAATATTTCAGGACGGGTATAATGTATCTGAAGTGGTCTTCAGTCCGAAGATTAATTTGATGCAGCTCCCCACGATTCTCTATCCTGTGCAATCTCTCAATGACCACTGCAACCTACATCCTTCCGAATTTGCTTACTGTATTCCCAGACCACTGCAACCTACATCCTTCCGAATTTGCTTACTGTATTCCCAGATTTCCCTCCAATACTAAACTGGTGATGCCTTGATGTCTCAGATTGTGTCCTATCAACCGATCCCTTCTTTTAGTCAAGTTGTGCCACAAATTCCTCTTCTCCCCAATTCTATTAAGTACTTCCTCATTAGTTACACGATCTACCCGTCTAATCTTCAGCATCCTTTTATAGCTGAGCATTTCAAAAGCTTCTATTCTCTTCTTGTCTGAACTGCTTACATCCCACATTTTACTTCCATACAAGACTGCACTCCAGATAAATGCTTTTACAAAAGACTTCCTACACTTAAATTTGTATTCGATGTTAGCAAATTTCTCTTCTTCAGAGACGCTTTTCTTACCATTACCACTCTACATTTTAAATCCTGCCTAGCCAGCCGGTTTGGTTCTAGGCGCTTCAATCTGTAACTGCGCGACCGCTACGGTCGCAGGTTCGAATCCTGCCTCGGGCATGGATGTGTGTGATGTCCTTAGGTTAGTTAGGTTTAAATAGTTCTAAGTTCTAGGGGACTAATGACCTCAGATGTTAAGTCCCATAGTGCTCGGAACCATTTGAGCCATATCCTGCCTACTTCGACCATCAGCAGTTATCTTGCTGGTCAAATAACCATCTAGTGCTTTTGGTGTCCCATTTCCTAATCTAAGTGCCTCAGCATCGTCTGATTTTATTCTACTACATTCCATAACCCTTGTTTTGCTTTTTTTGATGTTCATCTTATATCCCCCTTTCAACTCGCTGTCCACTCCTCCGTTCAGTTGCTCTTCGAAGTCTTTCGCTGTCTCTGACAGAACTACAATGTCATCTAGAAACCTCATTGCTCTTATTTCTTCTCCCTGAATATAATTCCTTCGACACATTTTTCTTTGGCTTCCTTTACGGTCTGATAAAGTTACAGATTAAATAATATTGGGGATAGGCTACAACCCTGTCTCATTTTCTTCTAAAAAACTGCTTTCCTTTCATGCTCTTGGAATCTTATACTTGCCGTCTGGTTTTCCCTGTATTTTACCCCAGCTACCTCCAGGATTTCAATGAGAGTATTCCAGTCAACATTGTCAAAATCTTCCTCTAAGCTTAGAGATGCTATAAGCATAGTTTTGCCTTTCTTTAACCTACAGGTATCTTCTAACAGAAGTGGCGGGGCCGCTGTTGCCTGGCGTATTCTAACATTTCTCTGGAACTCAAACTGATCTTCGCGAGGTCGGTTTCCATAAGATTTTCCATTCTTCTGTAAATAATTCGTGTCAGTATTTTCAACCAAAATTAATGAAACTAATAGTTCGGTAATGTTCACACCTACCAGCATTGTTTTCTTTTGAATTAGAATTATTTCATTTTCTTGAAGCCTGAGAGTATTAGCCCCTGTCTCATATATCTTGCACACTAGTGGAATAGTTTAGTCACAGCTGGATCTCGCAAGAGTATCAGCAGTTCTGAAGGAAGATAGTGCTTCAATGCTTTGTCAAATTCTGCTTGCAGTATCCTGTCTTTCACCTCATCTTCATCTACTTATCTAGTTCGTCCTCTCTTCCTATAATATTGCCGTCAAGTTCATTTTCCATGTGTATCGCGTCTACTCATTCCAACTTTCACCTTTCACTTCTTTGCTTAGTACTGGTGCTCCATCTGAGCTCTTGATATTCATACAGCAATTTTTGGTATCTCCCAAGGTCTCTTTGATTTTATTATAGGCGGTATCTTTCACCTAATTATATGAGCTTATATAGCCTTGCATTTGTACTCTAGCCATTCCTGATTACCCACTTTTCACTTTCTGTGAATCTGATTTTTTATTCCCTTTTATTGGCTTCGTTTGCTGTATTTTTATATCTTCTTCTTTTATCAGGTTAACCCAGTGTCTCCAGTAACACTCAACGATTTCTATTACGCATTGTCTTTTTACCTATTTTATCCTCTGCTACCTTCACTACTTCATCTCTCAAAACTACCCATTCGTCTTCTACTGTACCTCTTCCCATGTTTCAGTCAATCTTTGCCTATTGCTCCCCTCGAAACTCTTAACAACCTCTGATTCTTTCAATTTGTCCAGGGCCCATCTCCTTCATTTTCTACCACTTTGCAGTTTCTTCAGCTCTAGTCTAGAGTTCATAACCAAAAAATTATGTTCGGAGTCCAGATCAGATATCAGATCAGCCCCTGGAAACATCTGAGAGTTTAAAAATCTGGGCCCGAAATCTATTTCTTACCATTAAATTATCAATTTGAAACCTTCCAGTGTCTCCAGGTCTCTTCCATGTACACGAGCTTCTTTCATCATTCCGAAACAAGTGTTAGCGATTGTTAAATAATGCTCTGTGCAAAATTTTACCAGGCAGCTTCTCTGTCATTCGTTTTTCCCATTCCACATTCACCTAAGTACTATTTTTCCTTCTCTTCCTTTTCCTACTATCAAATTCTAGTCCCAATCACTAATAAATTTTTCTCTCCCTTAACTATGTGAATCCTTTTCTTTATCTCCTCACACTTTTCTTCAATCGCTTCTAACCTGTACTTCTGTGGTGGGTGTTGGCTTTGTTTCAGTCTTGGCTACGATAATGCATTAACTATGCAGTCCATAGTAACTTACATGCAGTCCTTTTTTCTGATTCAATTTTAGCTGTTACCCATGTCTGTGCTGGCACATCATTAGTTTTATTATGATGAAAATGATAGCGAGTAAGTAAGTTATTGTGCGTACAATAAAACCAGCTGCCCTCACGCTTCTCCCTGTTCGAGTAAACATAGCCCCTGATGTGAACCCCGCTCTTCCCCTTGGAAGCTGTCCCAATGCATGATGTTTCGACATGCACAGTGTCGCTACCGTGCAGTGCGTACAGACGGGCATGGGCGGGAGATTGCATATATGCTTCGTGCTGTTAAAGTAGCTGTACGTTATACGACGTGTACATTACGCAACAAATAGTGCAGAAATATGTATTCAACCCACTGAAGATTGTATAAGCATTATAGTCATTACTTTGAGTCCTACCACACAACACTTATCAACCACGAGTATGATAAAGCTCAAAAGTCAAAGAGTAATTAGCCTTTTCAGAGATACTATATTTTTCCATAACTTGCGTAATATTCTTAAAATGAATATGTATCTTATACTACAAACTTTCTAAAGTAGTCTATGTTCTTCCTTCGGATTCAAGAAATCTCAACACCAAATTCCATAGAAATATAAATATGTTCAGCTGGTTAGTCGTGAAAGCGTAACGGTCAGAGTTACTTTAGCATAACATTAGTAAGGATAAATCTTTCAATTACTATTCCTTTTTCTTGTGATCCGATTTTCGTGACGTAAGGTGTATACGGTGCCCCAAGTCATGCTCAAGTTACCCGTGAAAACCCCAAGAAAATTCGTGTAGTAGTTTTGAAGATTATAGCTGGCTCAGACAGATAAAAACAGACAGATTCGCGGTTTTAGATAAATATTTTAATCAGGATATCTTTGTTTACTGTCATCCGATTTTGATGAAATGAAGACTATACACAGCACGTTCAAACACACAAACAGAAAGGCAAAGGCAGCTTTAGGAAAACTTTAAATGGCCATTCTCCCAAACTATTCTCAAGTTACCTTTGAAACGCCTTAATCTTCTTCTGATTGTTTTCGAATAGCGTGTTCAGACAACCACCACACGAGAGGTTTACTGTTAGTGTGCAAGATTAGACCTACTGCTCCATTACACATATTTCATTTTGTATGACCAGATAACCTGTACATCTGACCACCGATCTAATCGCCGCTACATCTAACTTCAACCTATCCATTTCCATTTCTAAATTTTCTAATCTATCTGCTGGATTAAGGGATCTAAGATTCCACACACCGACCTGCAGAACCGCAGTTTTGTTTTTCATTATGAAGTAGTCACCTCCAGCAAATCCTAACGGAGGGCTATTTGACTTCCTGAACATTTTACCCAAGAGGATTTGATCATCATTTACACATACAGCAGAGGTGCATGCCATTCCAGTACCACCACAGGAAGACCATCTTGGCTGCTGTTACAGCTCAGTCCGTCATCCAGACTGCTGGCCCTGCAGCTACTGAAAAGGCTGCTCCTCATCTTCGAGAACGACACGTTAGTGCGACCTCTTCATAGATACCCCTCCGTTGTGGTTGAACCTACAATGCGGCTGTCAGTATCACTGAGACACAAAGACCACCGCACCTCGACAAAGTCCGTAGTTCTTGGGAGGTAATGAGTTTAAAACAGGATGACGTGCGCGATGGTCATACAACCACAAACAGTGGATCAATATTGCTAGTGAAACGAAAGCTACCTTGAAATACGCTGAGGTGACAAAACTCAAGGGATAGCGATATGCACGTATATGGAGGGCTGTAGTATCGCGTACACGCCCCGGTGTGAAGGGGCAGTGCATTGGCGGAGCTGACTTTTGTCCTCAGGTGATTCGTGTGAAAACGTGTCCGACGCGATCCAGGCCGCACGACGGCAATTAACAGACTTCGAACGCGGGGTGTTAGTTTGAGCTAAACGCATGCGACATTCCATTTTCGTAAAAAATAAGGGAATTCAATATTACGACATCCATAGCGCCAAGAGTGTGCTGAGAATACAAAATTTCAGGCACTACCTCTCACCACGGACAACGCAGGGGCCTACGGCATTCGCTTAAAGCCCGAAAGCAGCAAAGTCGGCACAGTACTAACAGACAAAGAACACAGCGTGAAAAAACCGCGGAAATCAATTTGGGGCGTACGAGGAACGTATCCGTTAGTTCAGTGCGGCGAAATTTGGCGTTAATGGGCTATGGCAGCAGACAGGTGACGTGAATACCTTCGCTAAAGCACGAAATTGCCTGCACCGCGTCTCCTGGCCTCGTGACCATATCGGTTGGACCCTAGACGACTCAAAAACCGTTGCCTGGTCAAATGAGTTCCGATTTCTGTTGGTAAGAGTTGATGGTAGGGTTCGAGTGTGGTGCAGACTAGAGATGGGGGATCCGCTGCTGAACTGATTCATAGAGTTGAATCTTTCAAAGGAGTGAACAATCAGTGATTCAGAAAAAAAGAACAGTAGCTCCAAACGTTTCACACAGCAGAGAGAGAGAGAGAGAGAGTCGGAGCAGGTCAGTGGGGCCTCTGCTGGTCAGAGCACACTGCACGCCACACAACACAGCCGGCGCCGGCCTCTGCCCTGCTTCTGCCTTGGCTGCCTGCATTGTGCAGTGCCCCATTGGATTTTGTGTTTCACATATGCCGTGCCGTCTCTGTGCTTCCTCTGCCGCGTGCAGTGTCTGGCGCACCTTAACTTAGCATCGCACTCCGTCGGCGATCGTTTCAGTCGCACGTCCTGCCCTCTGGGCAGTTGATGCGAGCAACAGGACAGAGAGCCTCCTAACGGAGAACATAAGAACTACTTGCAACAACCTGCTCGCAAGAGAACGGACGATTTGTCTCGGAGCGGGTGACTGGTGGCCGTTCACCGCTCCCCCCAACCTCGGAACTCGTCCGCTCAACGCTCACCCCACCGTTCTCGACTCTAGCCAGAGCGTTGAGCAAAGCAACTCAGGTGTCACTCTGGTCTCTGCGGTCTTAACTCACGCAGCAATACAGCTCGTGGCTCGACCAGCTTGACTCAGCGCCTCTGCATCGGAGTTCGTCTATACTGGATATTGTTCTTCGAACTAATACCGATATGTATATTACATAATTATGTTATGTATACATCATTTGTTTTTATTTTATTTTTATTTGTTTAAACTGATCAGATGAGGTTCCTGATGACTCCTCTTACTATAGGATTTTTTATTATGGACACTCGAATTTACACTTTAATTACGAGCGAACCAATAAATGTATCGCAAAATGTGATACACCAATATTTTCCTTGTTTTATTCTGCGTAACGCTATATGCAGCACTTTGGTCTTACAGTCAAATTTATATTTTTTTTCTAATTGTAGTACTGATTTTGCTATTTTGGGCGTCTTTGGAAGCAAACGTTCACTTTAAAAATATATGGCTTGGGATGTATTTGTAGAAGGTTAATGAAATTTTAATACATTATAGCCAAATACATTGTTAATGTAAATCTCAAGTTACAACATTTTCCGATCGCCCAAAAAACCACGATAGTGCAAAATAAATCGATAATCATATCGTGGAAATTTCAATAAACAATACAAAATTCTTACTCATTATCTGTGTTACTTCAAAATAGGATCAAATAAGATCAAAATATAGGTATAGTACTGGAATAAACCAAGTTTAAAGGGCAATGTGCGTTCCACTTATTTTCTATTGTGAATGAGTGGTGAGTCATGAAAAAGACCTAGTTCATTTCAGGGAGTGAACAGTTCTGATCCGATCTCTGAAAAGAACAGTTTTGCCCATCTCTAGTGCAGACCCCACGAAGCCATGGACCCAAATTGTCAACAAGACACTGTGCAAGCTGGTTGTGGCTCCATAACAGACCATTTTCAGCCATTCATGGACTTCACAAACAACAATGTAATTTCTATGGATGACGATGCACCATGTCACAGCCCGAAAATGTTCGAAACTGGTTTGAAGAACATTCTGGACAGTTCGAGCGAATTATTTAGCCACCCAGATCGCCCGACGTGGATCCCGTCGAACATTTATGGAACATAATCGAGGGGTCGGTTCGTGCACAAAGCCCGGTACCGGCGCGCTTTCGCAATCTTGTACGGTTATACGGGCGGCGCTGCTCAATATTTCTTCAGGAGACATCCGACTACTTTCTGAGTCCACGCCACGTCGAGTTGCTGGACTAAGCCGAGGAAAAGGAGATCCGACACGATACTAGGAGGTATCCCATGACTTTTGTCACCTCAATGTAAACCTTTTTCTGTTGCTGCTTTTCGATGATTGATATGTAAACCCAAACAGGCGTTCAGCAAAATACCAGTGCATGAATATGTAAACCCAAACAACATGTGCACCAAAAAATCTGTGTAGTGAAACGGAGTTCAGTGGTAACCTTCGTACACTAAAGTTTGGTCCAAACGTACTGACACAAGACCAAAGGGCCAAACGTAAAAGATAAGAAACATGAAAGTGAATGCTCAGTCTACATACTGTAGTTATATCTAATGTAAATAATAAATGAACTCAATTTTGCTATTACGAGTAAGCACTGAATATCAAAATCTGAAGCCCAACACAATATGCAGCCTACAGCAGCACATACGTATCGCAGACTACTTACTATGATCCTCACGCAAGTTCGTCTCCATAACTTTAACACTTGACTTGCCATTTTGTCAACGTCCACCTCGCTTAGAAACTTAATCATTACACACACGTTCTCGTGATGGCCGCTACGGTAGCTGCCAAGTTCCAGGCGGCCTTAGGTCATTTCGTCAGAGAGGGTAGGGTGTTCAAGTACCGTTACGAGACGCTAACGTTGCCCACACATGCAGACGGCATTGGAATGATAAACGTACTGAAGAGGGTGCGCGCTCTCTTCCTGCGGACGACGCATCGCCTACGTGCTTCGGACAAGGACACCCTCCCTGGTACACTCATTCAGGAAGTGGTGCCTCAATCCCTCCAGTCGCCGATTCCTGTTGGACATACCACGCCAGCACTGCGTCACATTCGCACCTGTCTGGTCGACACGAGTCATCTGTTGGATGTCTTGCCAACCACGTGCGATCCTACAACGAAGAACTTCTACCGTTACTTTCAACGGACGCTGCCTGCTAATGTGGTTGAACGCCGTCATCCGGCGGCTGGCTGGAGACGGGTGTGGAGTAACATACACTCGCCTTTCCTTCCCACCACGGTCAGGGCTATGTGATATGTGATAAAGACTGAAAAATTCCCCACCCGATAACGCTTACACATGATAAATCTTGCCGAGGACCTTCTCTGCCCCAGATGTACCGCTATCGGCACCGACGTACGAGGTGTGGCTAGAAAAAAACCGGACTAGTACTGGTGAAACAATAAAACGAATGCAATAAGGCTGAAAGTCGCGTGGTCTGTCACGTGACTCTCGCTCCGCCTACTGCTCGAGTTTCATCTGCCTCCTGCACTCAGTCTGCCCGTGGCGTCTGTTTTAAGTAGTTGACGTTTTGTCTGTGCGTCGGAAAATGTTGAGTGTACAGAAAGAACAGCGTGTTAACATCAAATTTTGTTTCAAACTAGGAAAATCTGCAAGTGAAACGTTTGTAATGTTACAACAAGTGTACGGCGATGATTGTTTATCGCGAACACAAGTGTTTGAGTGGTTTAAACGATTTAAAGATGGCCGCGAAGACACCAGTGATGACACTCGCACTGGCAGACCATTGTCAGCAAAAACTGATGCAAACATTGAAAAAATCGGTAAACTTGTTCGACAAGATCGCCGTTTAACAATCAGAGCAGTGTCTGAGTTAACAGGAGTTGACAAGGAAAGTGTTAGGCAGATTCTTCATGAAAGTTTCAACATGAACAAAGCGTGTTCAAAAATGGTTCCAAAGTGTCTCACAATTGAACAGAAGGAACGCCGAAGAATGATTTGTTCTGGCATCCTGGAAAACATTGAAAGTGATCCCACCTTCTTACAAAATGTTATTACTTGCGATGAATCGTGGTTTTTTACTTACGATCCCGAAACTAAACGCCAATCGATGCATTGGAAAACTCCTGGTTCTCCACGACAAAAAAAAGCACGAATGTCAAAATCGAAATTCAAGGCAATGATGATTGTTTTTTTTTGACATCAAAGGGATTGTGCACATTGATTGGGTACCAGAGGGACAAACAGTGAATCAGCATTACTACATTAGCGTCCTGGCTACCCTACGTGAGCGAGTACGGAGAAAACGGATCGATTTGTGGAGAAAAAAGTCATGGATCCTTCACCAAGACAATGCCCCAGCTCACAGTGCGTTGTCAGTGAAGACGTTTTTGGCAAAACACAACATTCCCATCTTAGATCATCCACCCTACTCACCTGATTTGGCCCCCTGTGACTTTTTTCTTTTCCTTAAAGTCAAGTCAGCTGTGAAAGGAACTAGATTTGAGACTGTTGAAGCAGTAAAAGAAAAAGCGACGGAAGTAATGTATGGACTTACCGAAAATGATCTGCAGCATTGCTATGAACAGTGGAAAATTCGTATGGAGCGGTGTAGAGACCGAGGAGGAGAGTACATTGAAGGAGATAACATGAAATTGTAAATAATTGTAAATAAATGTTTTTTCTAGCCGCACCTCGTACACGGGTCCGTTTGTGGTACGGCTGCCGACTCCTGGCTCCTCACACGGCGCGTGTTGGCATTGTTGCTGCGACGGACGCCTCAGTCCGTAGAGCCCACCGAACTGATCCATCCCGTCACTTACTTCCCTGATACTCGTCACGACGCCACTATGTGGGTTAAGGGTACGGCACTGTGATGCTTTTTTAGTGAGAACGTTTCAGGGTTGCTAGATTTTTGGTATTATTTAACGAGCAACTACACGGTTTTACGGCGCAAAGCGTTGTATGGTTCGCTTTTTGCGAATTACTTGGAGTCGTTGTTTATGCGCCCTCCAGACCATTGGGATGTACAAGGTGTTAGAAAAGAATGAGATATAGCACATGATGGATTGATGAGAGACGTCAACGGTAGTTACGGGGTGTTTCACTCTCGATGAACGAGAAGACGACCAGGACATACTGCCGTCTGGCTACTGATGACACCGCCGAAAGAAGATACAAAAGAACTACAAATAAGAACATAAGACTGAAAATACTTTTATTATATTTTATTTGTTTAATATAATAAAAGTATTTTACCACTTCCTTTATCTTTTTTTTTTAATAAAACGTTTCGAGGTGTATTTCATTTTTGCTCGTGGGTGGAGCGTGAAGTGGTGGCAAACAACTGTCCTAGTTAGCTTTTAGGGTGAAAGTGGCGGTGGCACTAGCTTTGTTTTTTTTTTTTTAGGCTAGACAGATTTTTGGGGGTGGTATGGGTGATATGGGCCAGTGCCTGAAGTGGAAGAGGTCTAAGGAAAAAAAAGGGGGGTGGGGGGGGGGTTAGTGTCTCTGATTCATAATGAAAACGTCTTCGGTTCCGGTTTCGAATCCCGCTGCTGCTTAAATTTTGATTAATAATCAGCATTGGCGGCGAAGACTTCCGGCATAAGAAGTAACCTCTCATTCTGACAACGGCCTTGTCACAGATGAGCGGACAGACGTTCAGGGCATTCTCTTGTCCTAGGGGTGGGAAACTGCCCCTAAAGGCGGAAGAATCAGCAATGATCAACGGCATGAGGATGCAGAAGGCAATGGAGAACACTGTATTAAAGACACGTAGTGTGTATCCACAGGACATGTGGCCTATAACTGAAGAAGTGTCATGACTATCTCTCCATTGGCAAAAGATTCCGGAATAGTCCCCCATTCGGATCACTGTGAGGGGACTGCCAAGGGGGAGGTTATCATGAGAAAAAGATTGAATAATCAACGGAAGAATAACGTTCTACGTCTCACGATGTGGAATGTCAAAAGTTGAACGTGGTAGGAAAACTAGAAAATATGAAAAGGGAAATGCAAAGGCTCAATCTAGATATAATAGGGCTCAGTGAAGTGAAGTGGAAAGAAGACAAGGATTTCTGGTCACATGAGTATAGGGTATTACCAACAGCAGCAGAAAATGGTGTAACGGGAGTAGGATTCGTTATGAATAGGAAGGAAGGGCAGAGAGTGTATTACTGTGAACAGTGTAGTGATTGGGTTGTTCTTATCAGAATCGACAGCAAACCAACACCGACAACGATAGTTCAGATATACATGCCGACGTCGCAAGCTGAAGATAAAAAGATAGAGAAAGTGTATGAGGATATTAAAAGGGTAATACAGTATGTAACGGGATATGAAAATCTAATAGTCATGGGAGACTGGATTGCAGTTGTAGGGGAAGGAGTGGAAGAAAAGCTTACAGGAGAATATGGGCTTGGGACAAGGAATGAGAGAGGAGAAAGACTAATTGAGTTATGTAACAAATTTCAGCTCATAACAGCGAATACTCTGTTCAAGAATCACAAGAGGAGGAATATTTCAAAAAGGCCGGGTGATACGGGAAGATTTCAGTTAGATTACAACACGGTCAGACAGAGATTCTGGAATCAGATACTGGATTGTAAGGCGTACCCAGGAGCAGATATAGACTCAGATCACAATATAGTAGTGATGAAGAGTAGGCTGAAGTTTGACACTAGTCAGGAAGAATCAATACGCAAAGAAGTGGAATACGGAAGTACTAAGGAATGACGAGATACGGTTGAATTTCTCTAAAGCTATAGATAAACCAATAAGGGATAGGTCAGTAGGCAATACAGTTGAAGAGGAATGGACATTTCTAAAAAGGACTATCACAGAAGTTGGCAAGGAAAACATAGGTACAAAGAAGGTAACTGCGAAGAAACCATGGCTAACAAGAAATGCTTCAGTTGATCGATGAAAGGAGGAAGTCCAAAAATGTTCCGGGAAACTCAGGAATAGAGAAATACAAGTTCAAAATGGTTCAAATGGCTCTGAGCACTATGGGTCTTAACTTCTGAGGTCATCAGTCCCCTAGAACCTAGAAGTACCGAAACCTAACTAACCTAAGGACATCACACACAGCCATGCCCGAGGCAGGATTCGAACCTGCGACCGCAGCGGTCGCGCGGTTCCATATTGTAGCACGTAGAACCGCTCGGCCACTCCGTCCGGCAGGAATACAAGTCGCTGAGGAATGAAATAAATAGGAAGTGCAGGGAAGCTAAGACGAAATGGCTGCAGGAAAAATGTGAAGACATAGAAAAAGAGATGACTGTCGGAAGAACAGACTGAGCATACAGGAAAGTGAAAACAACCTTCGATGGCATTAAAAGCCAGGGTGATAAAATTAAAAGTGCAACGGGAGTTCAACTGTTAAATGCAAAGGAGAGAGCGAATAGGTGTACAGAATACACTGAAAGCCTCTATGAGGGGAAAGATTTGTCTGATGCGATAGAAGAAGAGACAGGAGTCGATTTAGAAGAGATAGGGGATCCACTATTAGAATCAGAACTTAAAAGAGCTTTGGAGGACTTAAGATCAAATAAGGCAGAATTTCTAAAATCATTGGGGCAAGTAGCAACAAAACGACTATTCACGCTGGTGTGTAGAATGTATGAGTCTGCCGACATACCATCTGACTTTCGGAAAAGCATTATTCACACGGTTCCGAAGGCGGCAAGAGCTGGCAAGTGCGAGAATTGCCGCACAGTCAGCTTAACAGCTCATGCATCGAAGTTGCTGACAAGAATAATATATAGAAGAATGGAAAAGAAAATTGAGGATGCCCTAGATGACGATCAGTTTGGCTTTAGGAAAGGCAATTCTGACGTTGCGGTTAATAATGGAAGCAAGACTAAAGAAAAATCAAGACACGTTCATAGGATTTGTCGACCTCGAAAAAGCGTTCGACAATGTAAAATGATGGAAGATGTTCGAAATTATGAGAAGAATCGAGGTAAGCTATAGGGAGAGACGGGTCATATACATTATGTACAACGGCGAAGAGGGAATAATAAGAGTGGACGACCAAGAACGAAGTGCTCGTATTAAAATGAGTGTAAGACAAAGATGTAGCTTTTCGCCCCTACTGTTCAATCTGTACAGTGAGGAAGCAATGTTGGAAATAAAAGAAAGGTTCAGGAGTGGAATTAAAACTCAAGGTGAAAGGATATCAATGATACGATATGCTGATGACATTGTTCTTCTGACTGAAAGTGAAGAAGAATTAGATGATCTGCTGAACGGAATAAACAGTCTAATGAGTACAGAGTATGGACTGAGAGCAAATCGAAGGAAGATGAAGCTAATGAGAAGTAGTAGGAATGAGAACAGCGAGAAACTTAACATCAGGATCGATGGTCACGAAGTAGATGAAGTTAACGAATTCTGCTGCATAGGCAGTAAAATAACCAGTGAGGGACGGAGCAAGGAGGATATCAAAAGCAGACTAGCAATGGCCAAAAGGGCATTCCTGGGCAAGAGATATCTACTAGTATCAAATATCAGCCTTAATTTGAAGAACAAATTTCTGAGAATGCAGTACAGCATTGTATGGAAATGAAACATGGACTGTGGGAAAACCGGAACAGAAGAGAATCGAAGCATTTGAGATGTGGTGCTACAGACGAATGTTGAAAAGTAGGAGGACTGATAAGGTAAGAAATGAGTAGGTTCTGCGCAGAATCGGAAAGGAAAGGAATTTATGGAAAACACTGATGAGGAGAAGGGACAGGATGATAGTACATCTGTTAAGACCTCTGGGAATGACTTCCATGGTACTACAGGGATCTGTAGAGTGCAAAAACCGTAGAGGAAGAGTGGAATACATCTAGCAAATAATTGAAGACGTAGTTTGCAAGTGCTACTCTGGGATGAAGAGGTTAGGCAGGAGAGGAATTCGTGGTGGGCCGCATCAAACCAGTCAAAAGACTGATAAAAATTTTTTTGTAGTAATCATTTCCTCTGTAGACCACTGATGCTGCCTAAAACAGCTGGAACAAAAATTTTCAAAAAGCGAAAATAAAAATCAGCTATAAAATGTGAATGACAGTATAAGGTGAAACGAACTGAACTAGCTAAATGTTAACGAATGTCAATAAATCTTATTTTACTTTACTTCAACGGCAATACTCTAACGTTCCTGTTTCACAAACACCACTACCGCATACAAGTCGTGAATGTATCTTTCATTCTTCTTTACGTCCCCCCCCCCCCCTCGCTCTTGCTCTTTCTCTTCATAGGTCACACGCTGGTTCCAACGCTTTTACTCCTAATTTATTCTCTGAGCTGCCTCTTCATCTCTGCCATTTTTACTTCTATCGTGGCACTCTGCCAATGCTGCGTATTTCATGCAAAACGAGACCAAGCGTGCTATTCATCCCACTCCTCAACCGGGGGTGGTTGCTCAATGGTTGAAGCGTTAAACTGAAATTCGAGAGGAGGTAGGCATAAATACCAGTGACCAATCTGTTTTTGATTTCCTGTGTTCTCCGCTCCTGGCGTAAGGCGAGTGCGAAAAAGGTGTGTTAAAAACTTGAACACTGTAGTCCATTTCCGAATGCGTCATTGTTATATCAGCCTGTGTAACGTTTCTAATTACATCATCGAAAGTACTAAAGCACTGAACCCTGAAACGTTTCTTCCGGTCCGCTCGTCGTTTAGGGTATTGCCTCGTTTGCCCCGTTCTTCATGTGAGTTATTCTCCTCGATATGTGCTCGACGATTTTTACGATATCTTTAACATTAATCCTTGGCTCCAGATTATAAAAGGCACATTTTGTAGTGATTTTTGCTGTTACTTTTCACATTCTGCGACTTATCATATCGCCGGCTTCGGTCCAGCGAAAGTGTCAAGTAGAACCTCTTGAGAGGTTGCAAATTTGAAACGAATCGGAAGTAGAAACTGAAACTTTGCATCGCGAAGAGCCAGTGGTATCAAGAACTGTATCACAAAAAAATCAGACTGAACTCTTCAATCGATCACGTATCTCTCGTATTTCACAACCGTCAGAGGTCTCAGTCGCCGTTATTTGTTAACAAAGAGGTAAGGTACAAACTCTTCCGTGATTTTATTATGCAGAAGAAACATATCTCCCTACAGCTTTGCATCTGGCAGGAAGGTATAAACGCACATTCTTCATTGACGTTGTAACACTACAGCACACTATGTCAAAATATGTCCCATAAATTTTGAATTCTGTTCCTTTCTTTTCATAAATGTGATGTTTTTTCTATTTCTGTCTTAAATATTGACTACCTCCGGGATCTGTCCTCGCCCGACTGCTGTTTAATCTGTGCAACTCCGATATACCTAAAACTTAGTCTCGTAAGTTTGGACACGCCGAGGACTGGTAACTGGCAATGGGACACTGAAATTTTGAAAAAAACGGAAGCCATTTTGACTTCTAATTTGGCGATAATGGAAACATGATTTCGGCGATGGAGACTGAAACCAAATCTCAGCAAGACATGAACGGCTTGCTTTCATTTGTGCAACAGAGCGGTGAATAGACAGCTCCAGGTCTACTCTGGTGACAGACCACTTTCCCACAATCAGCGCACCAAATATCTGTGGGTTATATTGGACCCAACACTGTCCTACAAGAAGCAACTGGAAAACAGCACTCTGAAGATTCGAAGTAGGATCAACGTACTACATAATCTGCGTGGTACTACCTGGGGCTCCAATTTCGAAGCTCTGCGCACTTCAGCACTTCCACTCGTCTATTCTGCTGCGGAATATAGTGCTCCTGTACTGCTCAATACTGCACACACAAACTCTCAACACACAGCTGAGCAACATAATGAGAATTATCAGTGGTACACTAAGATCAATCCCCGTCGAATGGCTGTCCATATTGATCCACATTATGTCACCTGAACTTTCGACGAAACCCAGTTTAAAAGCATACAAGGTAACCCGCAACTCCCTATCCATCAAGATGCGATTATCCTAGAAAGAAATCAGCTTCAATCAAGAAAACCATCCATGAAAACAGCCATGGAACTGCATACGTCTCAGGTCAACTTGACAGACTCATGGGAACGCGACTGGACACATGCTTGCCCTCCACATTGTACTGCATAAGAATGAAACGCGCTGGTTTGATCAATCACGCAGAACATTAACAAAGTTTAACAGAATACTCACCAGTCATAGCAGAAGCATGGACTCTCTTCATAGGTGGGGTAAGACCCTGTCTCGAAACTTCGACTGTGGAGCAGCCAGGCAAATCGTTTGTCGCTTAGTTACAAGATGTCCCAGCAAGTCCTATATTGGTAATTTCGATGATTTCATGATGGCAACGAATGCAGCAATTGATTATATTTAAAATTTAGATGTCTGTTTGTAAATTAGATGTGTTATTTATCTGTATTGTATTTAATATTGTGCTTGCAACCATACGATAAATAAATAACGTCAGTTTCAGTATCGTGAAATGAAATTGTTGTAAATGATTAAAAAATACTTTTGTAACTTTTGTATAATAGACAGTCTGGCAATGTCAGGGATATAGTTTCGTGTAAATGGAAACAGATTTCATGAATGGGAAAAGAAACTCCGTGGAGTGCGGGCGGAGAGTAACGAGACAGAATCTGGCGAAAAGAAGACGTGATTCAGTTGCGAGTGAGTCGGCCGGAGTGGCCGAGCGGTTCTAGGCGCTACAGTCTGGAACCGCGCGACCGCTACGGTCGCAGGTTCGAATCCTGCCTCGGGCATGGATGTGTGTGATGTCATTAGGTTTGTTAGGTTTAAGTAGTTCTAAGTTTTAGGGGACTGATGACCTCAGTAGTTAAGTCCCATAGTGCTCAGAGCCGTGTTTTAGTTGCGAGTGAAAAAGAACGCAAGAGTCTGCAGTTATGGAGCAATGGCTACGCGCGCAGCAGAGGCAATACAATTTGCATGGGCCACAGTACATTGATGATTAAAGTGGTTTCAAGTGGATTAAAGGAGTACTGTTTGGCCACAGCAAGCGCAAGGAAAGTTCGCATGTGGAGACGACCGATGATCATCATAGTTGTCGCCGAGGTAAAGTAAGACAGAATCACTTTACACTACTAGTTTTGTAAAACAGTTGCCAGAGTTTGGTAGCGTTTGGTTGGTTACGGTACCTGAGCGAACTAGGATAATTAATTTGATAGTGATCATAAACCAAAGTCAGTGGCCGTGGAGGTGTAATGCTTGGAGCACTAGGCTCCGGTCCTTGAAATGCCGGTTCAGTACCGGGTGAGATGGGGCTTTCTCCTCGTTCCAAAACTCCAGAAGGGCTCCAGGTCTGCTCATCCTGCTGTCAAAATGAATATGGGTCGCTATCTCTGATATAAAAGGCAGCCTGGGTAAGATACCCTCCATCCCTCCCCCTCGTAGTGGCACAGCGGATTGCAGTCCACCGGGAGACTTTTAGCCAGGTTGTGTCACGATTTCCTCTTCTCCCCAATTCTTTTCACTAACTCCTCATTAGCTACGTGATCTACCCATCTAATCTTCAGCATTCTTCTGTAGCACCACATTTCGAAAGCTTCTATTCTCTTCTTGTCGACGCTATTTATCGTCGATGTTTCACTTCCATACATGGCTACACTCCATACAATTATTTCCAGAAAAGACTTCCTGACACTTAAATCTATACTCGTAGTTAACAAATTTCTATTGTTCAGAAACGCATTCCTTGCCATAGCAAATCTGCATTTTATATCCTCCCTTCTTCGACCATCATCACTTATTTTGCTTCCCAAATAGCAAGACTCATCTACTACTTTAAGTGCCTAATTTCCTAATCTAATTCCCTCAGCGTCACCTGAACTCATTCGACAACATTCCATTATCCTCGTTTTGCTTTTGTTAATCCTCATTGGCAAGGAAAGCGTTTCTGAAGAAGAGAAATTTGTTAACATCGAGTATAGATTTAGGTGTCAGGAAGTCGTTTCTGAAAGTATTTGTATGGAGTGGAGCCATGTATGGAAGTGAAACGTGGACGATAAATAGTTTAGAAGTCGCTTCTGAAAGTATTTGTATGGAGTATAGCCATGTATGGAAGTAAACGTCGACGATAAATAGTTGAGACAAGAAGAGAATAGAAGCTTCGAAATGTAGTGCTACAGAAGAGTGCTGGAAATTAGATGGGTAGATCACATAACTAATGAGGAGGTACTGAATAGAAATGGAGAGGAGAGAAATTTGTGGCATTACTTGACTAGGAGAAGTGACCGGTTGGTGGGGCATTTTCTGAGGCATCAAGGGATCACAAATTTAGTATTGGATGGCAGCGTGGAGGGTAAAAATCGTAGAGGGAGACCAAGAGATGAATACACTAAACAGATTCTGAAGGATGTAGGTTGCAGTAGGTACTGGGAGATGAAGAAGCTTGCACAGGATAGAGTAGCATGGAGAGCTGCATCAAACCAGTCTCAGGACTGAAGACCACAACAACAACAATCCTCATCTTATACCCTCTTTTCAAGACACTGTCCATTCCGTTCAACTGCTCTTCCAGGTCCTTTGCTATGTCATCGGCAAACCTGAAAGTTTTTATTTCTTCTTCATGGATTTTAATTCCTACTCCAAATTTTTCTTTTATTTCCTTTACTGTTTGGTCAACGTACAGATTGAATAAAATCGGGGATAGGGTAAACCCCACTCTCACTCCCTTCTCAGCCACTGCTTCCCTTTCATGTCTCTCTACTCTTACAAATGGCATCTGGTTTCTGTACAAATTGTGAATAGCCTTCGCTTCCTGTATTTGACCACTGCCAACTTCAGAATTTTAAAGAGGGTATTTCAGTCAACATTTTCAAAATCTTTCCACAAGTCTACAAATGCTAGAAACGTTGGTTTGCCATTCTTCAATCTATCTTCTAAGATAAGTCGTAGGGTCAGTATGGCCCCGAGTGTTCCAACATTTCTACGGAATCCAAACTGATCTTCCCCGACTTCGGCTTCTACCAGTTTTTCCACTCGTCTGTAGCCGGCCGCGGTGGTCTTCCGGTTCGAGGCGCTGCAGTCCGGAACCGTGGGACTGCTACGGTCGCAGGTTCGAATCCTGCTTCGGGCATGGATGTGTGGTATGTCCTTAGGTTAGTTAGGTTTAAGTAGTTCTAAGTTCTAGGGGACTGATGACCTAAGATGTTAAGTCCCATAGTGCTCAGAGCCATTTTGAACCATTCGTCTGTAAACAATCCGTGTTAGTATTTTGCAGCCATGACGTATTAAATTGATAGGTAATTTTCATACCTGTCAACATCTGCTCTCTTTGAGATTGGAATTATTATGTTCTTCTTGAAGTCTGAAGGTATTTGAGCTGTCTCATACATCTTGCTCACCAGATGGTAGAGTTTTGTCATGGCTGACTCTCCCAAGGCTATCAGTAGTTCTAATGGAATTTTGTCTACTCCCGGGGCCTTGTTTCGACTCAGGCCTTTCAGTGCTCCGTCAAATTCTTCACCCAGTATCGTATCTCCCATTTCATCTTCATCTACGTCCTTTTCCATTTCCGTAATATTGCGCTCAAGTACATCGCCCTTGTATAGACCCTCTGTGTGCTCCTTCCACCTTTCTGATTTCCGTTCTTTGCTTAGGATGGGTTGTAAGTAGGTTGTTTAGGTTTTTATGTTGGTAACGCCACATAGCACTCCATACGAAAATCATTGACTGTGCTGTGAGAAGGCTGTGATTGGTTTGCATCGTTGGATTGTATGCTATGTAGTGTTGGGCAGTTGGCTGTTAACAGCGCGTAGCGTTGCGCAGTTGGAGGTGAGCCGCCAGCAGTGGTGGATGGGGGGAGAGAAATGGCGGAGTTTTGAGAGCGAATGAGATGGACGTGTGTCCATCAGAGACAGTAAATTTGTAAGACTGGATGCCATGAACTGCTATATATATATTATGACTTTTGAACACTATTAAGGTAAATACATTGTTTGTTCTCTATAAAAATCTTTCATTTGCTAACTATGCCTATCAGTAGTTAATGCATTCAGTAGTTTGAATCTTTTATTTAGCTGGCGGTAGTGGCGCTCGCTGTATTGCAGTATTTCGAGTAACGAAGTTTTTTGTTGAGGTAAGTGATTTGTGAAAGGTATAGGTTAACGTTAGTCAGGGCCATTCTTTTGTAGGGATTATTGAAAGTCAGATTGCGTTGCGCTAAAAATATTGTGTGTCAGTTTAGTGTTGATCAGAACAGGTAAAGAGCGAAATGTCTGAGTACGTTCAGGTCTGCTCAGCTGTTTGAAAATCAAATAATGTAAGAGGTTTATCAGCACAGTAATTCATTAATTTTTCTAAGGGGACGTTTCAGGGTTTTCCATCTGAACTCTTGATATTCATACAGGTAGTTCTCCCTTTTCCAATGTCTCTTTAATTTTCTTGTAGGCAGTATTTATCTCATCCCTAGTGAGATAAGCCTCTACATCCTTACATTTGTCCTCTAACCATGCTTGCTTAACCATTTTGCACTTTCTGTCGATCTCATGTTGGAGACGTTTGTATTTCTTTTCGCCTGCTTCATTTACTACATTTTTATATTTTCTCCTTTCATCAATTAAATTCAATATCTCTTCGGTATTTCTACTAGCCATCGTATTTTTACATACTTGATCCTCTGCAGTCTTCAATATTTCATCTTTCAAAGCTACCCATTCTTCTTGTACTGTATTTCTTTCGCCAGCACTTGTCAACCGTTCCCTAATGGCCCCTCTGAAATTCTCTACAACCTCTGGTTACTAGACGTATTGTTAAAGTTTCATTTTCAGTTTCATTAATGGCTAATTAGATTTCGAACTACAACATTCACAACATTAAGTCAGCAGAAATAAAATTTTTAATGATTGTCAACGTTCGCTCAAGGAGGAACCACGTGAAAAATGAAAACAGGATTCCAGTCGTTGTAAACAAGTACAAGCCCACGGGAAGAAAATGTCTGTAACGGCCGAGAAAGAAATAGAGTTAATTGTGCAATATGATAATAGAGAATTAATGGTAACATCTTCAGCTGTATGTTAAAATACGGCCGATTTCGGTGACATACTGCAGTGGTATCAGCACACTCTTTTGGCAAAAACTGGACCTCTAACCAACTTACCATACTCCATTAACAGTGGATAAAAATGAAACTGTACTTTCGCAGGCCTTCTCACGCGTGAAGTTCCCGTTACACGTATCAAACAACTACAAGTTGTTACAGCTGAGTCATTGTTTGGTGTATGTAGCGGGCACTTCATGCATGAGCAGGCTTGCAAACGCCGAGTTTCATTTTTATGCATTTTTATTGGAGTATGAAAAGTTTTGCCAATGGGCCTGATGACGTTGTAGCATATCACCGAAACCGGTGGCATTCGAATAAAGAAATTTCAACCTCGGCTGAAGGTGTTATCATTAATTCTCTTATACTGTCCAGACGTTGTCCCACTCTCCATTCGAAACAGACGAGGGATGTGCGAAAATTTTATTGTGTGAAGTTGGAACAGGTATATTGAGTAAGCCTCGATTGCAGAAGAAGGAAAGAACAATCAATATCCGTTCTTGAAAATAGCATTTGTAGTAACTATTGGAAACTACTGAATCAGGCGTATGCGATTCATAGTGAATATTATCTTTTTCCCAGCTATACTGATACGTCTTTTTGGTTCATCAGTGTACCAGTGTCTTGGCTGTCATATTTGAGCTTTGCCATGGTACTCTGTTGTTGGTTTGAAACCATTCACATACAAGGTGTAACGGCTAAAAGTGCAGATATTTTTATATGTGGTATCACAATATGCACGAACATCAACATTCTGGTTGTTTTTTCTCTGCTTCGAACAGCCTTTCCACAGACAAGCCACGTAATTTACTACCTGGTGTTTTTCTGCAAGGTAATAACGGCACCACTAAGTGGACTACGCTTCTCAGTATAGACTGAACGTTTTGCGTCCACGCGTTCAAACTTCAACATCTAACCTGCTGTCCAGGGGAAAATAAGCACTACTGGCTTGATCTTGCAATGAACTTGGAGGTACTACGCAACATAAAAACATACAGTACAGCTATAATTTTTAGTGTGCAAATGACGTAAATACTGATGAAATGTTGTTGTACAGACCACCATCGGTCACCAGTAGAAATATCTGCACTTATACACGCAACACCCTATGTGAAATGAATTGAAAATGAATTACAATGATTTGGAACGTTTGGTTTATCAAAATTAGCAATAGTAAACATTACAGTGAGATTATTACCACATTGTGCACTCTAAAAATTCATTTAGTTTTTATTTTGCTACGATTTCTTTGAGGAGTTCTTAAGTCTTCTATGTGTACTTGAATTGGCCACATAATTTTGTGACCACTTGCCTGTACAAATTAGCTGCCGTGTGAAAAATGGCTAGTCGCACACACTCATGTTACTGCTTGTCTGTTACTACTCGCTGTAAACCAATGGTTTTCAGGAATAAATTTACGAGTGGGGACCATGTTGTTTCCTTATATAGTTAAAATTTCACTAAACTGTAGTTCTTTCATTAATGAAAAGTAGACTAATTGTGAAAATTAATCTTTGTAATTACGTATGTTCACACTCATTTACTATGAGGGCATTGTATCCACTTGTCACACTAAGAATTAGTTACGCACTTTTCCACATCATTTCGGTATATTATCTTCAGATTCGACTCCTTTCCGATAACTTACGTAGCTAGACATAATCACGGTCAGTTTGCAACGTTTACAGGAAGTTATAAGAGGGCTAAAAAGTGAAGAATGATTTAGTTTTATCTACAGTAAAGCTGTATTTTGTTGCTACATTGAATATTAAAATCAGTTAAATGTATCCAAAAATAGAAAAAAATACAATTTAAATACAAATTTCCTTACTGGAATACAGAGGTTGAAAAATGTTATACAGAATACTTAATCGGATAGGTGTTTTTTTTTAAAAAAAGGAAGAAATTCGTAGCTGGAAAAGTGAATTCAACTACAGCAGCTCCGTAGCAAAGTCAAAAATAGTTCAAAAATAGAGATATGTTGTCGGTTCTTGTTCAGAACCTTTGAATTGGTAGTCGTGTTGTTAACAAATTACGTAAACTCGTATTCGTGTATGTTGTTAGCAGAAAAATTCCTGCCTCATGATAAACATAATAAACCTGGTTTATTATCAGCCTCTAGAAGCCTCATTTGCGGATTTCAGAGAGCAGGGTTCAGATTGTGTAACTGTACTTACGTGATGCGTTATCAAATGACACGGTTTTGGACAGAGGATAGAATAGCCCCTCTACTACAAATTTTCGTTATTATTATCAACCGTTTAGAAACGATAGTATGTTTACTGTCTGCAGTGCCGTAGCAGGGCAACAGGAACATTTTCACCGTTATATAAGCTCCTACGCCTCTTTCTCTGACTTACGTATGTGCTTTTTATGTGTTTTTAATTTATTTATTACGTAATTAAGAAACGTTATCCAGTGGTTGTTGCTCAGTTTTCCGCTCTTCCGTCAATGACAACACTGAATATTACAATCTGAGTGAAATATACCTTTACCATTTATTTTCTTCTCAGTGTACATCATCGTTTAATAATGATCGGTTTCGCGGATTTAGATCGCTAACATTTTTCTGTGATCAAGCTCACTGATAGCTGAAGACGTTATTGTTTTGAGTTAACTTTCAGGTTGTTATAATTATTAACTGCTTATTTTCTTCGTACAACCCATCAGTGTTGTCTGTCGGACGTATCATAATTTTGCGATGGATTACTACTATGCGTAGTGTACTTTTCTGTGAGATAGTACCCGTACTGAACATTGAAGATGTTGTATATCAGCCCTTTCTGCTGATACTCGTTTGAGTTTGTGCCATGTTGCCTTCACGCTGCTTTCTCTTGAGTTGCAAGTTACTAGCGTCACCTTCACTGAAAATAAGTCACTTCCTGCTCTCGCCACATACTTTTTAATATGTGGGCGATCAGCAATGGGCTGCATATTTGTTTCTTTATAAAATTTTGATGTAAATGAGTGCGACAGTACCAGAAAACACGTTTCCCGTTTCGAAATTACGACGTGTTAGTTCTGCGTTTTACGACTACTGTCTGTAATACATGGCTGACGTGACATTTTCCTTGCGCAATCGGTTTGTTTGCTTTTCACACGCACAGGCTTCCAAAAAACTCTTGTTCCTCTCTTTTTGCCAGAAATAGCGCATTTTTGAGATAAAATAGTGTATTATGCTCATTTACAAGACCTAACAGGTCGTTTGTTAGTATTGCGCAACCTCTCAACCAGATTTCAGATGGATATATATGTGGCTAATGTCTAGATTATGTCTTCGTCCTGAAACTCTTACTGAGATCTAATGGCAATGTTTATTCATCTGGTGTTGGTAAAATCCCTCCATTCCACGGACCAGTAACGACGGTTCCACGATGAATTTAATCATAACTGACTGTTTCGTTACAGTCATCAGTTCGAAATCTTTATGCAACTCCTCACACCAGTGTATCCTGTACAAGTCTCTTCATCGCTGCATAGCTACACCAATCTGAATCCATTACAACCTGATTAACATACTGAAGCACTCATCTCTCCACATTTTATCACCCACAGTTCCCTCCATTACCAAAATAAATATTTCTTTACGCCACAGTTGTGTTAAACCAACATTTTCGCCGGCTGCGGTGGTCTCGCGGTTCTAGGCGCTCAGTCCGGAACCGCGCGACTGCTACGGTCGGAGATTCGAATCCTGCCTCGGGCATGGATATGTGTGATGTCCTTAGGTTAGTTAGGTTTAAGTAGTTCTAAGTTCTAGGGGACTGATGACCACAGATGTTAAGTCCCATAGTGCTCAGAGCCATTTGAACCATTTTGAAACCAACATTTTCCTTCTTTTTGTCAGTTGTGTCATACTGTGACTGATCAAAGATATACGGACACCTACTAGCGGCGTGTACCGGCACTACAGTTTACCTCATTGGTCTTACTTTCGTCCTTATTATCACAAAAATAGTACCAGTTATAAATAGTCGTTCCAAATAGGTCTCTGGTGCAGATGATACGTAAGTGCGCCCTTGGTTTTACAAAGAGTTATGAAGTTTATTCGCCATATGTCAGATGATGCTGAGGAAATTAGATCAGGAACCGACTTAAAGTGCCAGAAAAGATTTGATTTTGGTTAGAAATTCAACTTACTAGGGTTGAAGTGGAGAATATATCAGTTACAGACTAACAACAGTAAGGAAGGCCTTTCTGAGGGAAAGAAATAACCAACATTAAATATAAATTTCTATGTTAGGAAGTAGTTTCTGAAACTGTCCCGTAACTGACATAAAACTATAATTAAAAAGACAAATCAATTCGGAATGATCTCCACCGATAAATGAAATGTATATCAGTAGCAGAGAAGCAGTTAGGTTTTGTTCAGGATTCCAGTGTACCATATTATTCCCCACTCCTTTGGGTACAAAACACTGTTTTCCACTTAATCTCCTTTCAATGCGACCGCATTAGCCACCTTTACTGGGAGGGCCTTTATGCCCGCATGGTACGATTCTACTGGTCTACGTCAGAGCCAACGACCTGCTGAATCTCCCCATCATCCACCTACTGCTTCCTGCGGAGTGCATCTCTCATTGGACCAACGCGATGGAAGTCGGAAGATGCGATATCCAGGGTGTGTGATGGTTGAGGAAGAAAATCCCAATGAAGTTTTGTGAGCTCCTCAAGGGTGCGCAGACTTGTGTGAGGCCTTGCTTTGCCATGGAGAAGTTAGTTTGAACTTTTGTTGTGAAGAACACGGTGAAGTCATTTCTTCAATTTCCCAAGGCTAGTGCAATACACCTACGAGTTGATGGTTGCAACATGAGGGAGGACATTAAACAGAATACAATCTCCGGAGCCCCAGTAGATCGCCGCCATGACGTTGCCGGCTGCGCGTGCGGCTTTGGACATTTTCTTAGGAGCAGAAGTGGTGTACCGTTCAGTTTCTGGTTCGAAATGATGAAACAACGCCTGTGACGATGTTGGACAAACAACTGTTAAGATCACTCCTTTGCTGGTGTTTAGGACCTCCTGTTGGGCTGTGAGGAACCCCGCGAGCACAGCCTTGGAGAACGCGAACTGGTGGACGAGTGTGTCACCGCTTCCAGCAGACATCCAGATGTGCTGCGATGCGTTTAACAGTGATCCGCCGATCACCTCGAACGAGAATGCCCGCACGTTCCAACACTGCAGGAGTCACACGTGTGTACAAGCGGCCCCCACACGGGAGATCGGAGAGGTTTGCGCGACCTTGTTGCGATAATGACAGACACCTCGCCCAACTATTCGCTGCTCTTTTGTTCACTGCCAGGTCCCCATAAACATTCTGCAAGCGTGTATGAATATCTGCGATGATCCGGTTTTCCGCCCAAAGGAACTCAATGACAGTTATCTGCTTGGAACGCACCTCAGTTACAGGCACTATTTTGAAGGCTACGTATAGTGCCGCCTCCTACTGGAATTTCATGAAACTCTAGGGGCTGAAGATCCCTCCAACAAATTCCGCAATTTTACAACCGAAATTGGTGGAGAAAAAAATGTGTTGCATTACTTATTGGACCCCCGTCGTAGCACACTTTTTCCGGTCGGGGATGCCCTCTTTGTCTGTGCTTGTCTGCTTTTTATGTCTTCTTTACTAGGTCCATCATGTATTATTTCCGTACAAGATAGCAAAACTGTTTATCCTTTTCTACTTCGTAATCGCCAGTTTAGATGGTAAGTTTCTCCTGAAGTTTCTTTCCCTATTGTTCTGCTTTAATCTCCAGGTGTCCCCCCCCCCCCCCCCCAAATTGATGCTAGGAATCTCGAATAAATTTTACCCTACTAAAAATACCACAGAAAATAATTCAAAACACAAGGAATGATGTGATAGTTTGTAACAATGTCATTATGATGTGAATTTCAAAAGAAAAAGAAAGTCGCAATTTCTGAACATAATTTGGGGATTATCTCAACGTGTATCTCATTATCTGAAAATCCCTCTTTCGTACATCCATATGACCTACTAGTCTGGAGCGTGTTATAACTTTGTAAACTGGAGATAGAGCACGCAAAAGTATCGCATATTTCGTAATAAGAATGAGGTTGAGCCACGGCTTTCCTGCAGCGCGCGTTTATAATTAACTTAAACAACGATTTTGTTAACAATGATTTGTAGGCTGAAGCTGCAGTTGGGTTGGCACTCTGCTAAGGCTTGAAGGATTGTTCACAACTGTTCCTGATTAAATGAATATACCCTTTTCTTTTGTTGGATGTTCTCCTGAGGGATATCGTACCAAATTCTGTCCTACTTGCTTGTTAGATCGTCCAACTCGCTAGCTGGTGGGAGGGCCCTGCACAGAATGCTGCAGATGTTGTCTTGCTGTCGAAGGTAGAGGTTTGCATTCAACAAGACAAGCAGTAGAGACTATCGCCGCAGGCGAAGCATTGAGGATTGTGTATAAACACAAAAATTGTAGACGTGTATCGGTAATAGTCACAGACATAAGCTTTAACACAGAATACACGAAGAGCGCTTTCGTTCCAAATAACGTTAAGTTTAAACTTCGTAGGTACCAAAAGCAACAAAGATAGGAAGCAGCAACAAGAGAGTTCCTCATCTACACCCACGGGTGATTAACAAAACCGACATTACGTTTGATAATGCAGAAGTGGAAATGATAAATAAAGGACTAACAAAACAGATGGTGAAGGAAACGACTGCACTCACTAAAATAACAGCTGAAGTTGCCGTATTACATAATAATGAAATCTCTCATGTCGGTCATAAGCTGCTCAATGTAGTAAAAACTGAATTGAACAAGCAAAACAATAATAATCATAAGGCTAAAGCTGACCAATTAATTGTCAATGCCATAAAGAAACGCTTAATGAAGGGAAGTGCATTCTACGAGAGTAGATAAGGGGATCAGAGCCGTGATGTTAAGAGAAGGAGCAGTACATTGTGGAGACGTTAGTGGTTGTTGCCAAAAATGAGATTTTTGAAATCCCAAAGGACTCAACTGCAGAATTCGAATCTAAACTAAAAATATTCTTAAAATTAAGCATTTGCTGAGAACGGACGCCGAATAAAGAACATGCCTTAAAACATACGTCTATAACACTTATTCGGTGCATGGTATGATCGCTCTAATTGACGAAATTAAGGCGAAAACCAGTCAGTGACGCTTCCCGTTTGCTTTCGCTGGATGTTAGGAATCTGTACTCAAATGTTACAGTTAATGAAACGATATAGATTGTCAGAAGCATTTTCCTTAAATACAGTAAAATTTCAAGGCAAACAGCCAACGAATTCATTGTAATTTTACAGGTGATTACAAGTTTAAACTATTTTTTTAAACTCAAGACAATGATTTACCTGTCGGTTCCAACATTTCAGGAAATATGGCTGGTATTTTTATCAGTGATCCAGAAGACAAATTTCTGAAGTCTAACCAAGCCATTATGTATTATAAACAAGGCAAAGTATAATAAACAAGGCAATGATTTACCTATGCCTTCCAACATTTCAAGGACTGTGACTGGTATTTTTATCAGTGACCCAGAAGACAAAACTGTAATGTCTAACCAAGCCATTGTGGGTAAAATGGGTTTATTACGAGTATAAACATTATGCAGACGATACTTTATTGTTTGTTACCACGAACCTATTGAGGAAATAGTAAAAAAAGAAAGAATAAACTTAATGCAGATAAAGTGAAAATGGTAGCGATGCTGTACTGCGGAACAGTCTTGCAAAAGATAGTGAACATTTTTAAAGTATACGGTATTAAAATAGTGTTCCAGACAAATAATCTAGTGAGATATAATCTGTAGTGCGATGTCGGTAAAAAGATAAACAAGTTCGAAAGATTTAGAGTTTATAAAATTTAACGCTCATCGTATGATGAAAGTACGTTACACAGGCAGAAAGAACATTTTCGATTAGATACAAGGAACATAAAGATGCATTTAGATTAACTAATAATGACAAATCAGCTGTTGCGAGTCGCATATACGAAACAGGCCGCGCGGGGTAGACGTCTTGTCACGGTTCGCGCGGCTGCCCCCGTCAGAGGTTCGAGTCCTCCCTCGGGCAAGGGTGTGTGTGTTGTCCTTAGCGTAAATTAGTTTAAGTTACATTAGTTAGTGTGTAAACCTATGGACCGATGACCTCAGTAGTTCTATCCCATAGCACCTTACCACAATTTTCCAAAATTTTCCGTCCCCTTAAGGGAATGGAAGGTAACTTGACTTTCTACAAGAATTGGTGGTCGCCATTCATAAAAAGAAACGTAACATTATTCTGAACGCACAAGTGAAAGACAAAAAAAAAAAAAAAGAGAGATTTCTTAGCGGCTTTGTATAATTATTTTGGAATTGTTACATGATTGTAAATTTCTAAAATATATTTGGCGTGAGAGCTAGATACTGACAATCGTAGGCTTAGAAAACGAGGAAAAGTAAGAAACCAAAAATCAACATTGTGGTCCAGCCACTAGCTGCAGTTACACAGTAATACGCGGACATGACAGTTGAGAACAATCTCAGGACCTCTGGAGAAGCGTCAACTTGACAGTTCTGGAGCCCACCACAGAGCACTGGGACATGGTCTGGTGCATTGTGCGCTGTGAGATTGGACGGCCACTGACAAATGTCGATGATTTTAATGTGAGATGAGGACGCACAGGCCAATGTTTTTTTTATTCTATGTTATGAATGCCACAGTTATTACTGTTAGTAGATTTTTTAGTGTTTTAACTTGATGTGCTAAGTTTTACAACCTGATGATGAGACCATTGTCTCTCGAAACGCATTGTTGAACTGTTTATACTACAGAAATGCGGTTGACTGCTACTAATTATTACTGTAATAACAACTGTTGCTTCATATCTGTCATGGATAGTATTTAAATGTTCTCAGAGTATATCTGGCATATTAAGCCCTGGGTTATTTAATCAAGGATAAATAGCATCTCCCGTGTGTTTTTTTTTTTTTTTTTTTTTTTTTTCTTGTGTAGCCTAGTCTTACTTGAGTCCCAGCACTATGAGTAAAACTTAATTTTTAAATTTCTCAAATCTTTTTTATCATAGTAAGCAACGAATACACGAAGAAACTGACGAGAAGTAAATAGTCAGTTGTTTTAAGGAAATGGTTTTCCACGAAGTTAATCATTATTGTTGTAGTAAGTAACGAATATGACATGAAATTGGCAAACGGTATACAGTCAGTTGTGTTAAACAGATGATTTCACCTTTGAAACCACCCATCGTTTCATGCGATGCGATGTACTTGAAAGAAAACTCACGTTTTTATATACGACACAAAATCTCACATCTCAAAACCTCAAGGAACTCATAACGCGTAAAACAACTTACAGTCCTAAATAACAAACAAAAATGGGCCAAAAATTTAATAAATTTTGTATCACAACTACATGCTGTCCCAGTTGTTTCATTCCGACAATACTTATAAAAGCAGTAATAGAAACTGGAATTTACTTTACGTACTTCATTGTGCCACCACAAGAATTCTCTGTCTTGAAATAGCATCGCTGGTTACGTGTTCTCGTGTTCGTTGTTGAAATCCGTTTTTCAAGAATTTCTGCGTTGAATAATTTTGTCATCTTCGCAGAAGACCAAGCTAGTAAAATGTCTTGTGCAAACAAATTATGCTTATTCACGATCTGGCACCTAACCACTTAAACCTACCTGCCTGCTCGCAGCCACATTCAGCTTTCTGTTTTCTTCAGAACCGATGAATTACCGGCTCTAGCGTGTATAGATAGAGTAGTAACTTGAAGACACGAAAATGTTCATTGTCGTTTCGAGGAAGGAAAGATGATTTGGGTTAAGCGTCTCGTCGACCATGGACTCTTGATAGATCGGAACATGCTTGCATTTTAGAAAGAGATGGAGAATGAAATCGACCGCCTCCTACTGATAGGAATCCAGAATTTGCCTCAATCGATTTAAGAACAGCACGGGAAACGGGACGAGGATCTGAACCACTGTCCTCCCGAAAGGAAGTCCTGTGCGGTGACCACCTCGCTACCTCTCTCCGCCTTGTAGTTTCAATGCAGATGTTTAGATATAGAACGGTATTGAGAAACACGACAGCTCAGATACTGGACTATGGCCTCTAGAACACGGGCTAGGAGCTGAACAGGGTACACATCTGGAAAACTTGTAATTTTATGCTCAGTGCATCAGAAACGCAGCGTTCAGCAGTCCGAAATTAAGTCGCTCTTGCTGCGTCATGGAAAGTGGCAAGAAATAGATCATTCATTGGGCGCCGTCATGGTCTTCCATTCTCCCAGGACTTTGTAGGAAATGAAGGGAAAAGTGAAAAAGTCTCTTAATTATAGATCCTTTCACATTGTTCATTTTACACTATTTGCAAATGTCACTGAGACAGAAATAAGAGGATTCTGGTCAACCAATTACCATATAAAGTTTCCAAAATACAGGGTGATTCAAAAAGAATACCACAACTTTAGGAATTTAAAACTCTGCAATGACAAAAGGCAGAGCTAAGCACTATCTGTCGGCGAATTAAGGGAGCTATAAAGTTTCATTTAGTTGTACATTTGTTCGCTTGAGGCGCTGTTGACTAGGCGTCAGCGTCAGTTGATGCTAAGATGGCGACCGCTCAACAGAAAGCTTTTTGTGTTATTGAGTACGGCAGAAGTGAATCGACGACAGTTGTTCAGCGTGCATTTCGAACGAAGTATGGTGTTAAACCTCCTGATAGGTGGTGTATTAAACGTTGGTATAAACAGTTTATAGAGAATGGGTGTTTGTGCAAAGGGAAAAGTTCTGGACGGCCGAGAACGAGTGATGAAAATGTAGCACGCATCCAGCAAGCATTTGTTCGCAGCCCAGGAAAATCGACTCGCAGAGCTAGCAGAGAGCTGCAAATTCCACAATCAACTGTATGGAGAGTCCTACGAAAAAGGTTAGTTATGAAACCTTATCGTCTGAAATTGGTTCAAGCACTGTCTGCAGCTGATAAGATTAAAAGAATCGATTTCTGTGATTTTACCCTTGCTCAAATGGAAACAGATGAATCTTTCGTTTCAAAGATTGTGTTTAGTGATGAAGCAACTTTCCACACTAACGGGAAAGTCAACCGTCACAATGTCTGTATATGGGGCACTGAGAATCCGCGGGAAACAACTCAGTATGAACGTGACTCGCCTAAGGTGAACGTTTTTTGTGCCATTTCAGCCAATAAAGTTTTTGGTCCCTTTTTCTTCGAAGGTGCTACTGTAACTGGACTACAGTATCTGGAGATGTTAGAGAATTGGCTGTTCCCTCAGCTCGAACAAGAAGCACAACAATTCATATTTCAGCAGGATGGAGCGCCACCACATTGGCACTTATCTGTCCGTAACTACCTGAACGTCAACTACCCGAGGCGATGGATCGGCCGCCAGGCAGCCCGTGACAGAGCACTTCATCACTGGCCTCCAAGAAGCCCTGATCTTACCCCCTGCGATTTTTTCTTATGGGGGTATGTTAAGGATATGGTGTTTCGGCCACCTCTCCCAGCCACCATTGATGATTTGAAACGAGAAATAACAGCAGCTATCCAAACTGTTACGCCTGATATGCTACAGAGAGTGTGGAACGAGTTCGAGTATCGGGTTGATATTGCTCGTGTGTCTGGAGGGGGCCATATTAAACATCTCTGAACTTGTTTTTGAGTGAAAAAAAAACCTTTTTAAATACTCTTTGCAATGATGTATAACAGAACGTTATATTATGTTTCTTTCATTAAATACACATTTTTAAAGTTGTGGTATTCTTTTTGAATCACCCTGTATTATGTTGCCACAGTTTGGTACTTAACGCTACATGAGCAGTTCTGTAATCCCATGAATGGAACGACGCTGATTTTGTTGAAAATTTTTACAGATTGAATTAGCAGCACCACCACTAAATCTCCGGAACTGTAGTAGACACCACTTCATACGATTTTTCGTTTCTGTGGCCTTGGTGTCCACAGTTGGTGTATGACTACACGAGGATTCCAGATGTGTCTATTAATTACTAAAACGCATATTTTACTCTGTGTGTGTGTCTCTCTCTGTCTGTGTGTGTATGTGTGTGTGTGTGTGTGTGTGTGTGTGTGTGTGTGTGTGTGTTTGTGTTTGTGTGGATTCCTAAGGGTCCAAACTTCAGAGGTCATCGTTCCCCGGTCCCTAGACTTACACACTACTTAAATTCTTAAACTAACTTACGCTAAGGACAACACACATACCCATGCCCGAGGGACGACTCGAACCTCCGGCGGGAGGGGCAGCGCAATCCGTGACATGACGCCTAAAACCGAGTGGCAACTCCACGCATATATTTTACTGTAGCCGAGTGATTTGTTTGGCGTGGTGGAATTGGCATTGGCAGAAACATAGGCTCTGGAATTGAAGTGTCTGGCAGTTGTGAAGGCATAATTATGATTTAGCACTGATATCATTTATTAGCAACACTATTAATGAACACAATCACTAAACTATTGCATAAAGTTCTCCTAAAACAATTATTTCAATGTCTTACTGGATAAAAATTGATAATAATGATTCCCATAACAACAATAAAAACTTTCAGTCAGAGAAATAACTTTACCAGTGGTTCACTTACAGGGAAACTAAACCACTCTGTACGTATGTCACAAGTATCACAATTCATAAGGAGTTCTGGCGCAGCAATACACGAAACCCTCAATCACAAAATACTGAACGAGTTGACACGAAGATCTTAACCTACGAGGTATAAAATAATACTACACTCAAAATTTAATTGACACATAATAAATACAGCATAATCAGCCACGTACACGGCAATGCACACACTTAAGTCAAATTGTTACACTAATTGAAAAGCTTCTTTGTACACACACGTGTCATCTGAAGACATTAATAATATCAGATCGTGAGAATTGATGCCCTGTAGAAGGATATCATGATCAAATGCAAAAAGTTTCTACAAGTTTTCTCCAGCGAGTGCTAAGCCAGGTTAAATCAGGCCAGCGCACCGTGTAGCAATCAGAATGAGGAATAGAGATCATAACGTCATTCTGACAGCACAGCACAATGCCACAACAAGAAATAGATGTTCCATAAGAATGCCTGTCAGGCCACTGACATGAAGGAAAAACACCAAGCTGAAGCCCCGAAAGCCGTTGTTGTGACACCGTGGTGCAGCGGAGAGTGCCGATGAGCCCAGAAAACGAAGACATATGCGATCATCATCCGACAAACATAACGTCATTGCCTCAGATAGAAAGTGGTTAACACTCCCACTTCGAAGCCCTTATGCTATTCAGTTACAATGAGTCAGCTGTGATGCAGCCCCTATGATATTCTGCCTACGATTCGCCAGCGAACACTTATGTCCGTAATAGCTATTACGAGACCAGTTAAAGGCACTGCTATATTTATAACACGAAGGTTACTAGATTGGAGCAGTTTACGCCTGAAGATGACGTAGCGTAACGTCGAAACTGGTTGCCTAGAAATAAACCTATACAACGGCGATTGGTATTGTTTTTATTGAACATTGAACAGCCGCAGTCCCATACTCCACCAGAAGATGGAGTTACATTTATTGAAACTTGTAAGAAGCTCATGAGGTTTTGGATTCGTCTACTAGCTACTTGTCGCATATCATTGTAAATATGGCTAAAACCCGCGGGCAGCATGAATACTTTATTCTTGCCGCAGTTTGACGACAACTGTTAGACAGTGAATAGAAAGGTAAGAAGAGGAGGAAGTGGTGGTTATAAAATACAGAATTGTGAGGGGTCGGGGGATAGGGGGAGGTAGAGGCAGAGAGAGAGAGAGAGATAGAGAGAGAGAGAGAGAGAGAGAGAAGAAGGGGCGAGTATTTTTCAATAAGACCTAATGATGTTACGTGTTCAATGATTCTGTGTAGTGTTCGGTTTTTATAGATTATCTGGTTATCAAGCGGCGTTTAGCTTTCTCACCTGCTGAAAAATTTAGCTACGGTTACTTCCAGGTGAGCGGTACAAGGACAACGTCTCTATCTAAAAGGCTGTAGGGGCGGGTAGCCAAGCCATAGGCACCACTACAACACTGTGCCTCGTATCCACCTGTTGGACGGGTCTGCGAGTTCAGCGACACTCTGACCTGTAAAACGGCTCTGCTTCAATTCCCTGCACAAGGTCCTCTGTTGCTCCCGTGCTTCTGGTACCGAGCGAGCTGCTGCAGTGTTTAGCACACTGAAATCGCACTCGGGAGGACGACGGTTCAAACCCGCGTCTGGCCATCCTGATGTATGTTTTCTGTGATTTCCCTAAATGGTTCAGTGTAAATGCCGGGTTGGTTCATTTGAAAGAGCACAGCCGACTTCCTTCCACATCCTTCCCTAATCCTATGGGACCGATGACCTCACTGTTTGATCCCCTCCCCTCAAATCAACCAACCAACCCGTGCTTCTGGTGACACATTTGTACAGTCTGTATCAAATTATAGGCCATGGAACAGGTTGGTAGTTCAATGAATAGATACCGAACTCGTCTGGTAAAAGCAAACTATATTTTGAATGCTATCTGTTTTATATGCCCCTGACCAAATACTACATATTGCCGCTAATAACACAATGAAATTATTTTCCTTATGCAAACAGAAGACTTAACCTATGGGTTCACCTGTTTCAGGAATAGTAACCATCTTCAAGGAAAATCAAATGTTTGGAAATGTACGCTGAACAGAAGCTGGTACACCTCCCTAACGTCGTGTAGGGCCCACCCGAACACGCAAAAGTACCGCAACACGACGTGGTATGAACGTGACTTATGTCTGAAGTAGTGCTGAAGTGAACTGACACCATGAATCCTGCAGGGCTGTCCATGAATCCGTAAGAGTATGAGGGGGTGGAGATCTCTTCTGGACAGCACGTTGCAAGGCATCCCAGATATGCCCAATAATGTACATGTCTGGGGAGTTTGGAGGCCAGCGGAAGTGTTTAAACTCAGAAGACTTTCCGGAGGCACTGTATAGCAATTCTGGACGTTTGGGGTGTCGTATTGTTCTGCTGGAATTTCCCGAGTCCGTCGGAATGCACAATGGACATGAATGGATACAGGTTATCCGACAGGATGCTTACGTACGTGTCACCTGTCAGAGTCGTATCTAGGCGTATCAGAGTGCACACGTTCCACACCATAACAGAGCCTCCTCCAGCTTGAACAGTCCGCTGCTGACATGCAAGGTCCATGGATTCATGATGTTGTCTCCTTACTCGTACACGTCCATCCGCTCGATGCTATTTGAAACGAGCAGGCAACATGTTCCCAGTCATCAACAGTTCAACGTCGGTGTTGTCGAGCCCAGGCGAGGAGTAAAGCTTTGTGCCGTCCAGTCATCAAGGGTAAACGAGTGGGCCTTCAGCACCGAAAGCGCATAGCGAAGATGTTCCGTTGAATGGTTCGCACGCTGACACTTGTTGATGGCCCAGCATTGAAATCTTTAGCAATTTGCCGAAAGATTGCACTTCTGTCAAGTTGAACAATTCTCTTCAGTCGTCGTTGGTCGTGTTCTTGGAGGATCTTTTTCAGGCCGCAGAGATGTCGGAGATTTGATGTTTTACCGGATTCCTATATAAAACACTCTCGGTATTCTTGCCGCGTCAGTTCTAGATAAAATCTCGAGCTTTCGACAATTACCTCCATCGTCAAAAGCTCGAGCTTTTATCCAGAACTGACGCTGCAAGAATACTGAGAATGTTTTATACGTAAGTGCTGTCGCAAAAACTTCGTTCCCTTACCGGATTCCTAATATTCACAGTACACTCTTGAAATGGTCGTACGGGAAAATCCCCACATAATCGCTACCTCCGAGATACTGTGTCCCATAGCTTGTGCGCCGACTGTAACAAGACGTTCAAACGCACTTACATCTTGATAACCTATCGTTGTAGCAGTAGCAACCGATCTAGCAGGCGCGCCAGACACTTGTCGAATATAGGCGTTTCCGGCATCTCTGTAATTGAATACGCATGCCTGTACCAGTTTCTTTGGTGCTATAGTGTAATAGCAAATAAAGGGTACTACGTCCTCTACTGGTAAAGGTATGTAAATGACATTCATAATGGTTGTTCATCACACCAAAATTTCCAAAAAAAATGGTTCAAATGGCTCTGAGCACTATGGGACTCAACTGCTGTGGTCATAAGTCCCCTAGAACTTAGAACTACTTAAACCTAACTAACCTAAGGACAGCACACAACACCCAGCCATCACGAGGCAGAGAAAATCCCTGACCCCGCCGGGAATCGAACCCGGGAACCCGGGCGTGGGAAGCGAGAACGCTACCGCACGACCACGAGATGCGGGCCCAAAATTTCCATAGGGACATAAATACAATACAGGATAACTTCATATTTACAATCTAAGAACAAGAATATAAATTCAACTTTCTGTGTGTAGCTATCAGGAAAGATAGTCGCAACCATACCTTTGAGAAGTACGAAAAAACCACAACTACTAATACCATGGCAAACACAGCCTCGAGCCACCAAACGATACACAAAAAGACTGTAATCAGATTCTTGTTAAACAAGCTCACTAAACATCTTAAATTATCAAAAAGACTATAAAAAAGTTTCACTACAATGGTTAGGTACACTAGTAAATGAAATGAACAGAAATATTCAAACAGTGGATGTATTACTTGAAGAAAATCATACTTCAGCATTATCAACCGTTTATGAAATGTTATGGGTTTTCATGCAAAGCGCTTTCTCCACGTGTTAGGCAGGTGGTTAATATTTAAAGTGGTAGTTTCAGAGAAAAATATTGGTCTCATTTGCATGAAAGTTTTCAGATAAGAGCTAAATCCGAAAATAAAAGTAGAATTTAAATGTTCTTTTCACACATCACACGCAAAATACATTTTCAATAGACGAACAGGACGCCAGCCGCACTAGGAGACGATGTCAATTTCGCTTGTGGCAAGTACCATTGGATACACTCGAGGCTGTTAACGGAATGATGTAGGATGGCTGTGGCAACCGATACACGGTGTCAAAAAAAACTAGTCTTGCGGTTCGGCAGAAATAATGTCAGAGCTGGCTGAAACTGATAGGGACACGGGTTCCTGCTGGCCAGAGGAACACGCAGAACACGCACCGGGCGCCGCTCGAGTGCCCGCTTACGCGGTCGGCCCTACGTAACAGCCGGTCTGTGAATCGCTGAGCGGCGTTACGTAAGGGAGGGAAGGCCAGCGAGCTGAAGGTGCCCCGGTCACTGCCCGGCGGCGCCCGTCCGTCCGCTGGCCAATCACGAGCCGAAGGAAGCTCCACGAAAGACGAACGCCTCGCCACGTATTTCCTCCTTCCCCAGTTCCTCTCCTTTACAGAATACGATGAATTAACGGCAAGCAGCGCTACTGGGGTAGTTTCCGTATTTCTTTTTTTTTCGAAACATTAATAAAAGGTCGAGAAGTGTACATGCCACCACAGAGCTCCGTAGAAGACATAAGGTGTAAGTGTCGCTGTAGTAAGCATCCTAATCCCCCCCCCCCTCTATCTCCCAACATCTGCCAACATTCACATACTCATACACTAAACTTGTAAGACCAATGCAAACAATACTAATCGCCGTTGTATAGGTTTATTTCTAGGCAACCAGTTTCGACGTTACACTACGTCATCTTCAGGACTAAGCTGCTCCAATCCAGTAACCTCGTGTTATAAATATAGCAGTGGCCTTAACTGGTCTCGTAATAGCTATTACGGACATACGAGGAGTCGACGCAAGTCTTCAGGATCAAAGAAATGGGGATGTGCAAAACTTGTAGATCGGAAACCACAGCGTATTAGCCCAGAATATGAATTACTGAAAGACAAGTAAAGGTAACAGTTGTCAGGAGCGGCTGAAAGAGAAATTTTTACGCCATAATCATATATATCAAAGAAAGTCACAAAATGATGAAGTGAAAAATTTCTCCTATCTTTGAGAGAAAATATGTCTAGGAAGGCCGGCTCGAATGAAGTACCAGACCACTGCTGCAGGTACATAAAGCTTTCTTCAGTTAAGAGCTATTCTGGTACTTCGACACGTAAGTGAAGAAAACGTTGCTGAAACATTATACCTGGAGCGATAGATTGTGTGGGGGAAAGAAGGACACTACGGAACGCACTTAAGAGGAAAATAAAAAAATCTGATAATTAAATGGACAAATAAAGTACGACACGAGGACGTGCTACCTTGCACAGGTGCAGAAGTTATGGGACACCCTTACCATAACAAAGGAACACCCGTGCGACATATACTGTGTCGCTGGGGGAGGGGGGGGGGGGGGAAGGAGAAGACAGATGAGGGTTTGCAAAGACCCCGCCTACTAATGACAGACGATAGCTAATCTATAATAAACTTTAAACATTGCTGTTATGGTCGTTGGAGGAAAAATTTTGTCACTTGATGTTAATTTTAACGTAGGTTTTCAAATATTGTAAGTTTTATTGTTATTAATTTCAAATCCGCTCATGATTCTTGTGTCCTTTCTACAGATATTCTGAAGATACGTTTACTCGAAACGCCTAAAGACAACTGAGCCACTGAACATCAAATGACTAAAGCTTTTTCCTCCGGCGACCATAACAATAGTGTTTAAGATCTATAATTTCATAAAATGGTCGCAGTTCTCTTATGTGCCTACATGTCAAATCTTAAAAATAACTAATCTAGCTACACACTGCCTAGCGTTCTTTTATAACTGCAGCCTGACGATAATTCCTTTTGCGCAACGAAGCAGCCAAGACTTTCTTAGTCCTGTTACAGCAAGCATTCACACACACACACACACACACACACACACACATACACACAGGGACAGGAGAACTAATATCACAAAGACACGCTGAACAGTTGGTAACAATGTTGAACACTTGCAATACCATCCAAAACATAACATCTACTAAACAAATGTTCATTACCGATTGGTTTGAAAACGAAACTATGTATGGCAGAAGACAGGAAAAGAATAGCTATAAAACGGAAGAGAGCACATGTAGAGCAGCATCAAGGAAATTTGTAAGTAGAAATTTATGCTGTAATTGAATCGTAGATAAGCAGCAAGTCCAGAACTGTTCATAACCTCAACATACAATGTCCAAAATGTAGATAAAAATAGTTGAAGGTCGGAGATGTATACAGTTTAGACCACTGAAAGCGATTTGCAAATAGTAAAGACTAACTGCGTATGATAAGAAAAAAAATATTTTATTCAGTTGTGATTATACGGTTCTAAACTAATAATAAACAACACAATAAGAGTAATGATCCGGACTGTGAACAGCAATGCACACACAGGTTTCAGATTTCAATAATCATTCGAGGGGGTCATATGCATTAGAAGCACTGAATTTTCAAAGGTTATTTTTCGACTGTGGAATGATGATTTCTGTAGCTTAACTTCCATTATGTTACCTTATGTTATTGTATACTTCATTACGCACCTTGCTTACGACATACTGTACCACGCAAGATTTAATCATCAACTTTATCTACCAACATTTTACGACTCACGTTTTTCGCAAAGAAACGAAAACAGCAATGCTATATCCAATGATGTGTCGCGGGAAACAACCAACTACCTCACTGTCGTTCATAACCAAATTAACACATCACATTTGAAAAGTAAGTATTTATCGACATAAAATTAAATAAATTATTGAATTATAACGAAATAAAATTATACTATACAAGTTGTTATGATGCAAACTGTAAATAAAGTCTGAACTGTATTTTGGTAGGTTAGTTAATTCTGAAAAGTAACTATACATTTGAAGGACCCTATGAAAGGTATAGTGATTCTAGGGAGGTGAGGTACTGCAAAACTCACTTTCAGCACAAATATTAATATGATTAATGATTCCATTCGTTCATGTTGTAATACAATTCTACTGAAAGAAATACAACGAGCTGAAGCTTGCAGTGTCGTCCACATTTCAGCTGTATGCATCACGTCAATGTCATACAACTATGGAGCGCAGCCCGTCAGTCAGTCAGTTTTAAGGCATCTCTGCATCATCTTGCGGCATCCGAGGCTACGTCGTCTACGTAAGCGCGGTGTAACAGCTCGAAACAAGTTTTGCTACTTTTGTGCTTTTAACTTGCACACCGTTCCGTGGTAGCACCCTTAACCAGTAAGGTTCTGTTAAGTAACATTCTGTTAATATCAAATGATCTTTTCATCCTGAAATTACATAATAATTATTTTATGTAGTTGCTGAGAAGGAAAACTGACCATACGTTGGTTGTGTATATTTGTTTTGAAATAACAAAAAAATGGCTCTGAGCACTATGGGACTCAACTGCTGTGGTCATAAGTCCCCTAGAACTACTTAAACCTAACTAATCTAAGGACAGCACACAACACCCAGCCATCACGAGGCAGAGAAAATCCCTGACCCCGCCAGGAACCCGGGCGTGGGAAGCGAGAACGCTACCGCACGACCACGAAATGCGGGCTTTGAAATAACACACATTACAAATTGATATATTGTCTTTAAAACAAATGTGAATATAAATAACAACGCAGAAGGAAAAGGAAATAATTTAATTAGGCGTTTGTGTGTGTGTGTGTGTGTGTGTGTGTGTGTGTGTGTGACAGAGTGTCTCTAAATGATTAAAATTCTAGGCGCAAATAAAGGAATGTAAACCAGGTAGTTCAGGACAGTGGATGTGGTCGATAAGAACAGAAGAAGATATTAATGCAAAGTACAAAATTTCGAAAACAACATTAAATGAGTGTGAAGATTTTGAATTCCACAGAAAGACATAATGAATAAAGAAAGACCTCTTCAGGAAGCTGATGTCCTAGATTATGTGAAGTTTACCGCTGAGGAAGAAAATAGTCTAACATCGTAACTAAATAGTTTTGAATGGATCGTATTACCAGTACGAAAACGGTGTTAAAACGCAGTTCAGTTTCAATACTAATGCAGATAAATTCTAGTTAGACTGACCGAGAGAGCCATCCATGTTTTGCGTTTGGTGTAATTTTGTGTAACTGCAGTGCGTGTGTGCATTTTCGTAGCTTTTTGCTAGCATTTTTCGTGCTATGCATCGGTAAGGGATAATAATTTCTGTGGAGGCTGTTTTGTTTCACACGATCTTTGTCTCTCGAGTCAATGTCGATAGTTCCACACGATCGTTGTCTTCAGAACGTCAGCGACATGAGCATGTAATTTTGTGCGCCTATTCGATGACCCTTCTCTAAAACGGGCATGGCTGCTCATTTTTCCAAGTACCTAGGAACATGTGACCGGAGAGCGTACGTTGACACTATAGTATAAAATTGCATGCACAACTGTGCCCTTCGATGTGGAACACTATTGTTCCGTAACAGTAACTGGCAAAATATCTGCTTATTCTGCCACTAAGTTTACAAAGCAAGCACGGTGGCAGGAAATTCAAAGCAGAAGTACACAATCATTCTGTGTTAAGAGGTAATAAAATTCAATACCAGTTCTGTTAAAACCTGCTAACATCAAGTTATCCATTAATACGAGAAAGTACGAAAGGCGGATGCAAACGAAAGTCAAATGGAATGCGAACAGGGATTGGATTATTTTGTTCAACTTTCCTTGGGACATGTCACTAGAGTTTATTATATACTGTTCACACAATTTTCCTCTCAGAACAGTTATTGCAGTTTGTCATGTATTTCAATATTTAGTGTGTCTCATATTTTGTCTAGCCCTTGTAGACTCCGCCAGTGTTGATAGTGGATGCATCTTTCAAGTTTCCAGCACCGAAATTCCTGTGACAAGACAGTGCCTTTCATACAGTGTGTTACCGCTGTGCAGCCAAATGCTCAGCGTCCAACGCTGTTTAAGCAGGCAAACGGTCACTCTCAGTGCCGTGTCACGGTGCTAAAAATGATACAGTACCCAAGAATGTGTCCCTACAGACAATTTGTTGGGTGATTTCGTTCTGAGCTTCACTTGGTATCTTTATCATTTCAATAATGTGCACCAGCATCTTGAACGTGCATATTCCAGACTGTTCGCTAGTGCTGGCATGCCTACTGCGCCACGTCCAACCTTGCTCAAACGTTCCCGTCGCATCACCTGGTCGAAGTGGTTGGGCAGATTCTGGTGTTTGCTACAGAACTTACACCTGTATCTTGTATGGATACTGTGACATCGTCTGTTGTGCCTCTTTAGACATCGTCCTGGCCCTCAAACAATCATGCACCAACAACTCCACCACTCGTTTTTGTGAACAAATTAAACTGTCTCCATTTCACGCAGATGAACCTGTGATGTGGTTCGTAAACACAGACTCCATTCCGGCCACTGGTCTCTCAGATGACAGTGTAAAATTTTCGCTTTCCTGAAGCCATCTCGAGCACTCGCTGACGAAATAAGTGAGATTGCTGTGGCTTTCCCCGATAGCAATAAATACGACGCCCCGAGGTCTGCACTACTCCATCGCCTTTCACTGACACTGGAGTAGTAATTAAAACAAGTCATCTATGATAAATGGCTGGAGAATAGCACGCCTTAATGACTTTGGCACCAATTAAGTACACTGGTCAATGTTAACCTCATGCCTGATCGTACACTTTCGATTCTGTGCATCTTCAAACATCAACACCAAATACATCTAGTGACGGCTTCGTACGAACGTGAATCATTAGAATGCAAATTAATATTGTCAGAAAGCATTTATATTGTTCTGAAGCACTGATAATTTATAAACGGCACAGATAACAGTGCCTCTGACCCTGACTCACAGCAGCTAAACTGCACCAATCGACTAGGCACAAATGAACCAGATCGCCCACACCTGATCAATGCCGAGCGTGACGTCAGCTCCATCCTCAGCCAACCATAAGAAACAATCACACAACTAGCAGCCACTCCTCGTGTGTTAACATTTCTTTTTAGGGACTCCTCTGCTGGTTCAACAAGCAGTTTGGTGACAATGCCCGCCAACTGCCGGCCACCTTTCATTCGCCAAAAGTGTAATGCAATCGGCAAGAGGCGCAATGCATCATGGCAACAATTCAAGTCGGCCACCTTGCAACGTAATGATGAAACGTCTTACACTCTGCCTCTGTACCAGAGTGGTAGAGACTATACCTTTGATCACATACATAGGCAAAATTTTCTCACTGACACGAATTCATACTTGGGTACCTCAATCCTCGATTACTCTCCAGTATCCAACCACATACCTGCCATCCAACTTCTTGCAGCATATCGTGACTTCAGCAGTTGTTTTCGTGGAAGTTTCTCATTGCAGATGTCGCTGAACCAGTGTACGAGGCTGACTTCCTCAGGCAGTTCCGGCTCTCGTCGGATTTAGCAAGCAGTACACAACAACATCAAGACAGTGATAGCTCTGTTCCTGGTGTCATGAGTTATGGGATCTCGCTGCCATGGCAGGATTCTACTAGCTCTCTCATGACAGCCACTTCGCATCACGACATGAGCGTCTGCGTGACTGCTTAACATCACTCGCCGATCTGCAACAACTCCAACAACGTTGCACTGACACAAGGTTAAAGTCATCGTCACACCTATACACCTATGGGACGGAAACAAAACCATTTGTGTGGTGTCAGAAGAAGTTACTACGACATGATACTCGAGCAAAAAACATGTTCTAAAATTCTACAACAGATCGACGTCAGAGATATAGGTCTATAGTTTTTTCTACACAGAGTACGCGAAAGAACTTGCCCCCCTTCTAACAGCCGTGTACCGCAAGTCTCTAGAGGAACGGAGGGTTCCAAGTGATTGGAAAAGAGCACAGGTAGTCCCAGTCTTCAAGAAGGCTCGTCGAGCAGATGCGCAAAACTATACACCTATATCTCTGACGTCGATCTGTTGTAGAATTTTAGAACATGTTTTTTGCTCGAGTATCATGTCGTTTTTGGAAACCCAGAATCTACTATGTAGGAATCAACATGAATTCCGGAAACAGCGATCGTGTGAGACCCAACTCGCTTTATTTGTTCATGAGAGCCAGAAAATATTAGATACAGGCTCCCAGGTAGATGCTATTTTTCTTGACTTCCGGAAGGCGTTCGATACAGTTCCGCACTGTCGCCTGATAAACAAAGTAAGAGCCTACGGAATATCAGACCAGCTGTGTAGCTGAACTGAAGAGTTTTTAGCAAACAGAACACAGCATGTTGTTTTCAATGGAGAGACGTCTACAGACGTTAAAGTAACCTCTGGCGTGCCACAGGGGAGTGTTATGGGACCATTGCTTTTCACAATATATATAAATGACCTAGTAGATAGTGTCGGAAATTCCATACGGCTTTTCGCGGATGATGCTGTAGTATACAGAGAAGTTGCAGCATTATAAAATTGTAGCGAAATGCAGGAAGATCTGCAGCGGATAGGCACTTGGTGCAGGGAGTGGCAACTGTCCCTTAACACAGACAAATGTAATGTATTGCGAATACATAGAAACAAGGATCCTTTATTGTATGATTATATGATAGCGGAACAAACACTGGTAGCAGTTACTTCTGTAAAATATCTGGGAGTATGCGTGCGGAACGATTTGAAGTGGAATGATCATATAAAATTAATTGTTGGTAAGGCGGGTACCAGGTTGAGATTCATTGGGAGAGTGCTTAGAAAATGTAGTCCATCAACAAAGGAGGTGGCTTACAAAACACTCTTTCGACCTATACTTGAGTATTGCTCATCAGTGTGGGATCCGTACCAGATCGGGTTGACGGAGGAGATAGAGAAGATCCAAAGAAGAGCGGCGCGTTTCGTCACAGAGTTATTTGGTAAGCGTGATAGCGTTACGGAGATGTTTAATAAACTCAAGTGGCAGACTCTGCAAGAGAGGCGCTCTGCATCGCGGTGTAGCTTGCTCGCCAGGTTGCGTTTCTGGATGAGGTATCGAATATATTGCTTCCCCCTACTTATACCTCCCGAGGAGATCACGAATGTAAAATTAGAGAGATTAGAGCGCGCACGGAGGCTTTCAGACAGTCGTTCTTCCCGCGAACCATACGCGACTGGAACAGGATAGGGAGGTAATGACAGTGGCACGTAAAGTGCCCTCCGCCACACACCGTTGGGTGGCTTGCGGAGTATAAATGTAGATGTAGATGTAGATGCCACTTGGCTTCTACCGTAAAACGACAATCCCATCCATCTGCTCCAATGACAGCATTTCAGCATCTCATCTTGAATGCAGTACATCAGAGACACCTAACACCACAGCACACGCGACAACACTGCCTCCACATACAACCGAATTCATGCTCTTTCCATGTCGACCCACTGTGTTACCATGCTACCACACAGCCACAAGTGCAATTTATGCAAACTGCTATATGCAGTGGTACGGTCCACAAGATTACCGCCACCTCAGGTTCTCTTGTCCGCCACAGACTGCGGTAACAATTGCCAGACACGTTCCACGTGGACAAAGCCGCCATTGACGAATTACTACAAGTGTGTCACCTTCCAATTCTTCTTGGGTTTCTCCTATCAAATTACGGCCCAAGAAAGATGGTACAGTGAGGCTACGTGGAGACTACAGGGCCTTGAATGACTGCTTAATCTTTGATAACCACTTGATCGCCAACATTCAGACTTCACCCACTACCTCTAGGCGCTTCTCCTTCCAGCGTCTTAGATTGCAAAAAAGGAATACATGGAGATAGCGATGAGTGAGGAGGACATAAAATAGGCAGCCATCACAGTACCCTCTAGTTTATATGCATTTCTGTTCATGCCTTAAGGCCTAAAAAATGTGACCCAAACTTGGCACCAGTTTATTAATAATATCCTGTTAAAGCTCCATTTTTGCCATTTTTATCTGTATGATTTTCTAATTTTTTCCCTTGATTGGAAGAGCAGGAGCTGCATCTCAAGCACATTCTCGAAGCCTCTCTAAACAACAACATCTTCATTAATGACGTTAAATGTCAGCTTCGTCTCACTGAGGTCGTCTTCCTCGAACATCTCGTCAACGCTGCTATTATCTGCCATACGCCACAATGAACTACATTCACTAAAAAACAACTACCTCGACCACAAAATTTCCAAAAATCTAGGCCATTTTCATGGCTAACTTTTGTTGTCGAAACATCCCTAATAATGCCGCCATACAGGCACCTCTCACAGATATTGTAGCTCTTAAGATAACAACCAGTAAACGCAACACACCTTTGAAAAAATTAAAGTCTGTCTCACACATGCCATGACTTTAGCGCAACCACTACCGGACGCCCAATTAACAATTACACCACACGCGAGCAGCTTTGCCATAATGGCGGTTCTGCAGCAAGAAGTAGCAGGCAAACAACAGCCACATAGTTCTTTCTTGTAAACTGAAGGCTTATCAGCACAGGTGGCCCGTCTACGATCGTGAAGTATTGGCGACACATGAGGCGATCCATCACTTTAAAGATGACGTGGAGGGCAAACCCATCACCATTTACACAGACCAGCCTTCTTTGGCAGACTTGACATGAAATCCTTCGAGAGATTCCTGGCCTCATTGGTTCCACAGGTACACTATATAGCTCAATTCATAACTGTCAAACATCTCCGTGGAGTGGGCAGTGTCATCGCAGGCCATCTGTTGAGAATAAATACCCTCTCCACACATGTCAACTTTGACAAATTAGCAGAGGCATAGCTGCGAAACCGACAACTTATGGACGGCTTTCAACATTTTATCATCAATTTGGGATGTTGTCCCATCGCTAGATCCAACAAGCACGCATTGACTGATGCTTCGCAAAATCGACTTCGATCTATTCTGCACACACCAATGAGGAAAATCATTTTCAAAAAAAAAATGTTCAAATGCGTGTGAAATATTATGGGACTTAACTGCTAAGGTCAGCAGTCCCTAAGCTTACACACTACTTAACCTAAATCACCCTAAGGACAAACACACACACACACACACACACACACACACACATGCCCGAGGGAGGACTCGAACCTCCGCTGGGACCAGCCGCACAGTCCACGACTGCAGCGACTTAGAAAGCACGGCTAATCCCGCGCGACAAAATCATTTTCGACGAACTCCAAAATCTGTGACACGTTGGCATCCTCCTGTCGACATGACTCATCCAAAACGACTGCCGAGACTGGACGCATATGTGCACAGCTTGCCAGCACAGAAAAGTGGGACGTCAGTCACCATTTGGCCGTTTTGTGATTCTGAAAGGTCGATTTCAGCGTGTCCACTTCGACCTGGTGAGGTCTGTTTATGTGTCTGAAGGCTATCTTTATATTCTCTCTGTCATAAACCCTTGTTATGCGCCGGATGGAAAACATTCCCCTTGCGGACAATACAGCAGTGAGGGCAGCAAAAGCATTTCTTGACGCATGACCAAGAAGTACAGTTTGAATCAGTTCTGTTTAAAGATCTACGGAACACCGTGGTGTATGATGTTACTGTATAACAGCCTAGCATATGCAAAGAAATAATTTCGTGGAACGATGGCACCATACACTTATGGCTGCCCTTATTTGTCATGCCATTCACTGGATGGAAGCTTTACCTTGGCTGCTATTAGGTGTATGCACCTCTCACAAAGACTATCACCATGCCTCCCTCGCGAAGTCCACAACAGTGATTCACTCACTCTGCCTGCAGACTTTTTGTACAAGTCTATCTCCCCTGTGGACATATTCCTTCTTTGTAACCCTACCACTGTGGCAGTCAACCACTTAAAACCAGCTTGGACTTACACAATGCCTCCTATACCGATAACATATAAATGACTGCAACCAAAATGGTTCCTCCAGTTCCTTAGCAGCCTGATAACACATCGCCCTGGCCGGCTGCTGTGGCCGAGCGGTTCTAGGCGCTTCAGTCCGTAACCGCGCTGCTGCTACGGTCGCAGGTTCGAATCCTGCCTCGGGCATGGGTAAGGGTGATGTCCTTATGTTAGTTAGATTTAAATAGTTCTAAGTCTAGGGGACCTCAGATGTTAAGTCCCATAGTGCTTGGAGGCATTTTTGAACATCGCTTGATACTGACAACATCTTCATGTTCCATCTATACATCCAGCACTTTCTGTCAGACGACTTTCACGTCAAACAAGTCGATGATTTCCTCAGGGTTGAGGGGCGGCATGAGGAACATCAAGTCGAGAATAGGTTTATTACCCAACATTTCTCTCACAGTTTCTAAATCCCGAGCTATGTGACTGCAGCCACAATCACATAACGACTCTCACCTGAGTGCTTCCCCATCATCACAGCACTCAAAAATTCATGACGGTGGCCTACAACCAATCCTGCTGCACTTGATTTCATCACTCCCATCACTTTGCCACACCCACGCTCTAGCCCCACATCTGATACTCACCGTCGATCATTCTCGTTATAGTCGACCTCATCCAACTCTACCACACCTCACTGAGTACCATCTATATGCCAAGAAGGGTCAGACGTTTGGAAACTCTTACACACATCTTGATTTCATTGCTCTGCTGGATGAATGTGTACTTTTTTCATAAGCAAATTACATTTCGAAATCAGGAGATTGTCTATAGGCAAATATACGATATGAAAATATTTTTAATGGATAATGTCTTAATGGTAGAGTGGAGTACCACACATAGCATCACTACACTTAAATAACTGTGACTAACGTTTGGAAACTATGTTACACACGTTGATTCTATTACTCCATTGGATGACTGATTATTTTCTCTTGTGCAGATTGCATTTCGATGTCAGGAGGGAGTCTAAATGCTCGTAAATGATATTGAAGACCGTAGTTTTCATGGAACATTTGTTTAAGGGGGGGGGGAGGGGAAACAATACACAGCATCACTGAACTTAGATAGCCCTGACAGATGTTTGGATAATAATAACATCTTATCTGATTTCTAAGCTCAGCATCGCTCGATACTGTAAATGGTATGTTGTGGTACAAAAAATGGAAACCAGACATCGTCGCTAAGATCCTGACGGCAGCTGATTGTGTATGTAGTGCATTTACCATAATGAAACAATGTATGTATAATGTGTTCAGTGACTGGGAGTGAGAAACGAACGAACAGTGTAACAGTACCAAATGAGGTAGAGCTGTTTTAAACAGACTGACATTATATTCCAGACGGTGGATGCTTCTTCATCCGCCGATCTCAATTTAGGTGTTCCGTGGTTAACCCCAAGCTTGTCAAATTAGACTTCTAAGTTTGTAAATGTCTTAATACATTAATTACAATACTTTTGTTGTTCTTAAATTGTAGTAGGAAAACACATAGAGTATCCTTGTAAGAGTGATCTATGGATAAACAGAACTAGTACTACGACTACTACTAGTGCTGCATAAGGGACGAACATTCTTACAAGACTCAGTCGAGTGCAAAAGACTTTGCGTTGTGTACGCGCGTATTCACCTGTAATACCCACATGAACTCTTAGGAAAGGCCGGCCGGGGTGGCCCTGCGGTTCTAGGCGCTACAGTCTGGATCCGCGTGACCGCTACGGTCGCAGGTTTGAACTACCTCGGGCATGGATGTGTGTGATGTCCTTAGGTTAGTTAGGTTTAAGTCTTTCTAAGTTCTAGGGGACTGATGACCTCAGAAGTTAAGTCCCATAGTGCTCAGAGCCATTTAAACCATTTTTTTCTTAGGAAGGAAACAACCTGAAAACATTCTCATGTCATCGACAGTACTGTTGAGTGGGTAGTGATACTGTATTAGCTGTTAATATAGGTATTCTCTGCGCATACTGCTGGTACAATGCTCCCGGTTTTCCAACTAGGTGGCAGTACTGAAACACCATTTACATCAAATCACATGGAATTTAAGTAATTAAAACAATCAAAGTGAGGCCAACGCTTAATCACTGGGATAACAAGTAACAGACAGTGGCAGTACACGATCAAACAGACAGACACAATGGGCAAGACTTGGAGGTCAACACTGTAAATAAACAATAACTATCACACAGGCAGCTGGTGCTAAAAATAGCAAATGGCAAGTAACATGGACTTGATGTAATGAGCTTTCCAGCTGCCTTACCAAAATGGATACACTTTTCACAGGCATATTACCAAATCCGTTTGGAGAACGTCATCGGGTCGACTAAGGCATACAGTGAGGTCCCTGATAAGTAGTGCGTTAAGTACCGGCTATCCTGTCCTGTAACAAGTGTACATATAGGGAAAGTAAAACATTAGTCAACTGTAGTTACATTTAAAACCAATGCGTAAAATAAGTTTGACTAGCAGTAAAATGATTATACAGTATGCTAACAGGATAAAGCCAGTTGGGCAAGCACTAAGCCCCAAACAGATTCTAATGAATTGCCAAAACCATAAAGAGGCTGATAAATATTGAGTAAACAAAATTTTCTAGAAATTTCAAACATCAGATAACATGTAAGGCAGGTATAGGGTGACAATTATTGAATTGAATATATGAAAATAAAAAAAGTAAATGAGTTACAAACTACGGCGTGCACACACTTTATTCAACATGTAAACGTCAAAACAGATATTTGGAGTCAGGGTATGACATGTTCGATATGCTTTCCATCATTGAAGATGATGTGGCGCAGACGAATAGCGAAATTCTGCACGATCCGCTGAAGTGTCGGAACATCGATGCTGTCGATGACCTTCTGAATGGCCGTTTTCAACTCAGCAACGATTTTGGGGTTACTGCTGTACGCTTTGTCTTCAACATAGTCCTACAAAAAGGAGTCGAATGTGTTCACACCAGGAGAATATGACGACCAATCAAGGCCATAGCAGTCAGCTCTGGGTAATTCCAGAGCCAGAACGCGTTCCCCAAAGTGCTCCTCCAGGACATCAAACACTCTACTGCTTCGATGGAGTCGAGCTCCGTCTTGCATGAACCACATCTGGTCGAAATCAGGGTCACTTTGGGTAATGGGGATGAAATTATATTCTAAAACCTTCACTTACCGTTCGGTAGTCAAGGAATATCACACTGATTATTCTGTGACTGGACGTTGCACACCACACTACCACCAGAGGGTGAAGAGATTTCTCGATAGCGAAATGCGGATTCTCAGTCCCCCAAATCCACCAGTTTTGCTCATTGACGAACCCATCCAAATGAAAGTGGGCTTCGTCGCTAAGCCAAACCACAACATGTGCATACTAATTCCCATCATGCCTCGTGGCCAAATGTGCAATTTCAACGTCCCAACGCAAACCGTTCAGAAGCTATGACCATTTAATTTCACATAATTCTGTAATTGTCACTCTACAGATTGTAATAAAATCTGAACAGTAAGTACCTTGAACACGGCTTTAAAAAAATAAAAAACTCCTTAAAGAAAACTGACATGCCACAAAGGAACAGGGCAGGAAGTCTACCAAAAAATAAGACAGTACATCTTGTGAACACTGCAAGTCAGCCACGCTGCTCAGTAATGTAATGAGTGGACAACAAAATTCGAAATTTAACGCAAGTTTCGCCACAAATTGCGAGTACGTGTCCAGAAGCACAAACGGGCCACAACTTTCTCTTCCGAATGAGAAAATATTTTTTGACTCCGACCCACATAGGGAGAAAAGATCATCATAATAAAATAAGGGAAATCAGAGCTCGCACGGAAAGACATAGGTGTTCGTTTGTTCCGCGCGCTGATCGAGAGTGGAATAATAGAGAATTATTGTGAAGGTGATTCGATGAACCATCTGCCAGGCACTTAAGTGTGATTTATAAATGATAGAGCGCAGCAATCAGTCGTCCTTTTCCTTTTGCAGGTTTCATTATGCAAATCCAGATTTCGGCTAGTGCCTAGCCATTATCAATGCACTATTTTTTAATCACGATAAAAAATAGTGCATTGATAATTTCTAGGCACTAGCCGAAATCTGGATCTGCGTGATAAAACCTGCAAGAAGAAAAATAAAGAGTGATTCCTGCTCTCTATCATTTATAAATTACATAACAGTCGCTGAGTGCACCCACTTTCCTAATGGAAGGTAACCTGTTGACTTAAGTGTGATTTGTTGAGTAGCCATGTAGATGTAGATGTACAAGTACATCACACTTACCGATTTTCGTCCCATTCGGATAATTTCTTAGTGGTGCAACTTTATTTTATCTTAGATTGTAATTTGATGAAACTTGGATCGTACATAGAAAGAGCTACAACTGTGAGATACAGGAGGTAAGTGAAGGAAATATGCAATTAAACGATCAGGAATGACACTTTTATTCCAAGACAATAATTATACTTAAGTCACCGCAATTTATGATGGTCCCCTGGCTGCAACATGCTCCCATACTGGGCAGAAGGGTGGAAAGTGGTGCTTGTGGTAGTGCGTTCAATTCCACCAACAACACAGTTGACAACTGTTGAATGCTTGTTGATTAATGTGGGCATCTCCCCAGAGAATCCTACGAGTGGCTAATGGGGTTTAAGAAGGTAGAATGGGCAGGAGAGTCCATTCGCTGTGTAAATTCTCGTTCCAAATACTCCACCATTTACGTTGTTCGATGCGGCTGTGAATTGTTATCCATAGAAATGCAGTTAGGGTCGAATGTATTCCTGAAGAGATGCACGTTGTGAAGGTGTACACTGTCAGAATTACGTTGAACCGTGCGTGTACCGGTTCAAAGATTTGGAGCTCAGTACCCCGATACAACATCATGCATTCCAACACCAGAACATCTAGACCACCCACAAAGGTTGTCTTCGACGTTGTTTCGCACCCAGGAATATTGTTGTACGTGATCGTTTTGGTGATCGAGGTCTTATAGTGGGGGGAGGCATAACATTGCTTGGGTGTCCTGACCTCCAGATCTATGAACACGGTGCAGTCACCAATCAACGTTACTGTGACACCGAACTCCTTCCCAATGTGCATCTTTTGAGTGATTGATTCGGTGCTGATTTTACTTTTGTGGTTGACATGACGCGATCTCATCGAAGGACACAGGTGGAGGAGCTCTTAGAACGGAAGGACGTTCGGCGAAAGGACTGCCCAACCTGTTTCCTCCCAATTAAATCCAATCGCGCACATTTGGGGTGTGTTTGGGAGACGTGCATCAACACGTCCAGTTGAATCAACGAGCAGATGTCAATTGTGCTGGTGGAGGCATGGAGCGCCCTACCCCAGGAACTCCTTACCAACTTAGTGACCAGCACTGGACACTTTGGGAGAGCATGCATTGACGTCCATAGTGATCACAGTCACTATTAAGAACCATGTCCCGCTTTTTGTAACGTCCAGCGACAATCATAAATCGCAATGACTTTCAGTGTAACTATTGTCTTCGAACAAAAGTGTTGTTTCTGTCTGTTCTAACGTGTATTCTTTCAATTACCATCTGTACTACAGTGTAGCAGTTATTTCTATGTGTAATCTAAGTTTCATCGAGCTATGTTATTTGTCAGTGACACATCATGCAACATTTATTTTCGGCCTTAAGTTTTCCACACTAGCATATCCACCGTAAAGATGACAATAAGAGAGATCAGAGCACGGTAAGAGTCAGATAGTCAGTCGTTTTCTCTTGGCTCGATAAGCGAATGCAATAAGGTTCAAATGGTTCAAATGGCTCTGAGCACTATGGGACTCAACGGCTGTGGTCATAAGTCCCCTAGAACTTAGAACTACTTAAACCTAACTAACCTAAGGACATCACACACATCCATGCCCGAGGCAGGATTCGAACCTGCGATCGTAGCAGTCGCGCGGTTCCTGACTGAGCGCCTAGAACCGCTAGACCACCGCGGCCGGCAACGCAATAAGGCAGAAAATCAAAAGTACCGGCACGAAGTACACAGCTTCGGAGTATCTATATAGATGTATGTGAAGAAGTAACAGTGACTTCATTTTGTCTCTTCTATACATTTATTACGCTACGCAACACGCCAGAAAAGTCATCGACCAGAACTGTATAATCAACAACAGCTACACTTTCGACAAACAAACTCGCGTTGTAGCAACGAGTTACCTTTTTACAAGGCTCAGAGAGTAAAAAAGTCGACTGGGTTTGTCCAGACTTTTTCTTGCAGTATGCGGCGACCATAGCTACTAGTGTGGATTTGCGCCTTACTGAACAGGAAGAAATTGGTTTCGAATGCTGCCTTCTGACAGATTGTGGTTGAGCAGCGTTGAATTATCTGTTGATCTATTGCACTGTGGCCTAAGTTCCGTCGCGTCCCAAGCCAGCCAACGGGACCGCTGTCATTCAGACATCGTTAACATGGCAGTTGATCCCGGCGACTGTGATTCATTCGAATCGATGTCTCATGCCAGACCCTTGACACGGTGACCATATAAAAGCCCAGAGCCAACGACCAGTTGGCCCCGATCATTTCTTCACCACAAAATTCGCTTATGCCCTGCGTCTATTCTGTCCTTTAGGTTCTCAGAACAGTTACACCCTATCACCACTATTCCACTGCGCAAAGTAAGGGCTATACTTCCAGCACGGCAAATAAATCGAAGCCGTACAACCAAATACCGAATGCAGTAGTAAAATGAGAGCTTTCTACATCTTAAAGGCGTTCTTGTGCAAGCCAAAACAAATGGTATAAATTTCCTACATACATTTAAGCATACGTGAATCCTAGGTCCACTTCATGCGAAACGAGTTCCTGCTGTAATCAAGTACCTGAGCTCAAATATTATTCTCAAGCTGTTTTAAATAAAAACGTATTCCTTGACGACCAAAGCAGCCATTGTAGAATGCTTAGTGCACGGGATATTTTACTATTGTTAGTCACCCCGTTTTCTAGTCCATTCACTCGTGGGGCCTCCTTTCAAACATGACGTTTCTTTCCTTGCAACTGTGATCCCCAAGAAAAATTATGAGGGACATAGATTCAAGACGTGTTAAATGCAGCCGAAGTGAAAATATAGCTGACAGGTTTTCACCCCAATTGTGGTATGCTCTTTAACACTGTTGAGTCAGATCGGGTTATTTCGTATTCTTTTCCATACAAAATCAGTATCGAAAAACAGGAATCGGTTCAAATAGAATTACATACACAGCACACGACAATTCAAACGTATTACTTCCAAGACTTTTTCTCAGCCTACGTTGTTAGGCCACTCTTTTGGTGGCTGTTCCCACTGTTTTGATCTTGAAGCTCACAGTGTTATGGGTATTGGATGAATGAGCTCTTTGATCAAAATACGGTTCTATTTACCCACTGGAGAGCAATCGAAAGGAAGTAGAATGAGAATTAAGGCTGCGAAAACTAAAAGGCAGCGTGAAAAGGAAGCTCAATAAGTAATAACAACTGACGTTCTTTAAGAATGATCGTTTTCAGTGAAACTTGCTATGTCGATGCGTTGGTGTGTTACTCTTATGGGAAAGATTGCATAAATTCATGATTTTATAATTTGATTGAGTTTTACTATCTGTAGTTGTCACGTTTGCAGACGTGTTTCGCTTTAGATACTTCAGCCGAAATTCACATTTAAGATATTTTGAACCCACTTGTAATCACAAAGAAGGCGGATTTAAGTGTGGAAGTATCCCAGTGTTCTATACGACGAAAGCAACAAATAAAGTTTACAGGGTACAGAACAAGGCGGAATAAGATCGCAGAGTCAGTTATATGATGAAAATTACCTCCCCAAACCACGAAGAACTGTAATTCTTTATACTGGGTAGCGCAGTCGAAATTCCGTTGCTGTGTCGTATTAGGTGAGTTACAGTGTTATTTATAATACTGCTGTTAAACCATTACTTTGTTTCTGAGACATCAATATCATTCTGAAGTAAACTGCTTAGTAACTCATTACTCCAGAACCTGATCCTTCTCCTGCACGAGGAAGAAGGAGTAAGGGCAAGACTGAAAAACATCGACCTACCGTCAACGACATGTTAATAACTTTGTTTTCTTATGTGATGGCCTGTGTCCAATAACACAGTCAATAAAAAATCGAAATGAAGTTTCAAACCATATGATATGAAAACATGGTTGGATCAAAACCTATTTTGTTCAGTGAATTGGTTCAAAACGTATTAAGTGCAATTTAAAAATTAAAATGGCACCTTCATACATTGGGAAAGGATTTCAGTCGTGACTAATTCTGAAACATAATCCAAATATCTAGAACCATCCGTCGAGAATTTGAAATGTGTCATTTGGTTAGGAAAAGAAATGCTTCTTTCGCTTCCTGTAAAATTATGATCTGTGCACTTAACACGATGCGGAACGATGCTCTTCATTTTATATGCTGCCTGACAAAAAAAAGTGAACCTCCAGAAGGGAAGTCAGAAAGTAAATGAAACATCACTTGTTGGCAGTCTGTCTCATGTCATTTCAGAGTCAAATTTACAATTAAGATGCTACTATGAGACTACTTATCAGCATGAAATTGCATCCCCTTTGACCTGGTTGCCTGCAGAGATTCGATTGGGGCTGCCGTTGTATCCTCTTCTGATACAAGGTGACCCGCAACTGTTGTAACTTGTTCTTTATATCAAGAATACTGGCGCTGGATGCAGCTTAACCGCCCCCCCCCCCCCCCCCATTTCTATCAGGGACAGATCTGGGGAACTCGCTGCTGATGCGAGTGCCTCAGTATCGCGCAGACAGTTCACAGATACACATGCCACATGTGGACGACCATTGTCATATTCAGAAACGGCACTATGATAGTGTCGCATAAGAGTTAACACATGAAGACGCGAGTCGTCCGTGGTTCGTCGTTGTGTCGTCAGTGTCGTCTCAACCCCTACCAGCAGTGACCTGACTTCATACCCTCTGGGTCTCACACCACGACGCCAGGAGTGAAACACTTGTGCCACTGTAAAACATTCGAAGACTGGGACCTCTGCCACCATATTCGCCGACGATGGCCTTCTTGGGTAGTGAATGCATACTACGTCATTCATCAGTACCCCACGCTCCCCATCACAGCACCATTCTAAATGCAACTGTCTGTGTTGTGCTGTTAATGCCACCCTCCACATGATATGGTAATTCCCTAGTTTGGCTCCTGTTAGTCTTAAGTCAATGCTGAGCGATGACATAAAATGTTGGAGGGAGTCCATTACTTGTGCTCAGATTCTATTTGCTTGGTGCACAGTATAGAGATCCTCCTTTATGGCTGTCATATGTGACCGTCCAAAGTTTTGTCGACGAGTATGCGTACCCTCACACTTGCATAGAGTTCAACGTCGAGCCACTGTCAAATCTGAATGCCTCAGAAATCTACATATTGCACTGTTAATGCAAACACTACATTAATATTCGGAAACAATTCGAAGATTACATGAAGTAATTTAAATACAAAATAAATTTACAAAGAATATATAAGAAAAATTTAAGGGTATTTTGTGATTAGTAGAGATCCTTTGCATATACTCCACATTTATTTTAGTTATACAGCAAAGGAAGAGTAAAAAAAAAGTGTCGCTATCAGTCGTCTACATATTGAGATGTGAGTCAACAAAACTTTTTGTAACCGTTACACACCTTTTTTAAGTGTGAAATATTCTTAACTTCAAAGTCATATTTATATTAAAAATACCATCAGTTTTTACAAGACATTAAATTGCACTTTCCTTAGTATACCAATTACCTAGTTTTATTGCCACATTAAATTTCAATGAATTATCTTGAATCTATTCATGAATTTGTACTTAACATACATTTTTACAAATAAAAAGCAGATGAAGTTTTCAGTATTGCTTTATACCACCAGTTTTAATTTTTCAGCAAACATTCTTACGATCCTACTTTGCCTACAATTGGGCAATCTCATGGGGTCTATCTTTTACTCACACTGCATACCTTCACAGAGTGTCACTGTTTCTCAACTGGAATGTATTTACATGGTGTCCAACATCATTCTATGATTCAGAGTACTTTGATTCATTCCAATTCTCTGAAACTTAAAACTTAATGCCAGTTTGTTATATTTATATACACTATTTCTGAACGTTTCATTAATACATTCAATATTTACATTCAGATCATACAAATACATGTAAATTATGTGCCACTATTTCTAAATTATTGGTAAATCAGTCATATTGTATTCATTTAATTTAACTTTGAGTTCTGGAACTATATTCTTTGAGATCGTATGTATGTCTTAATTGAAGGTGTTCACCAGGTTTACAGTGCTCTCAGTAATAAAGCATTAGTATGGGAAAAGTTTGTGATTTTAATGGGAGCATTGTGAATGAATTTAAAGTCCCAAATTTCATTGTTCAACTCACTACGCTCCTGATGAGTCTTGATAAAGAATAAATGCTCGTTTTTAAATTTACGCACACTAAGGTTCTCATTGCATCTTTTAATTTGAACTTTTACTGTTTTTCAATATCTCTCTCTTCCTCTCTCAACATTTATTTCTTCTAATGAAAACTATAGTTCTTTTTTGGAGGGAAGTCTAATTATTCTACTGTTGAAGTTTTACTCTTTGTGTGTCATAAAATTCCTTCTGGGGTAAACCCCAAAACTTTCATGACTCAGTGTCTTCATGATGTCTTTCAACCCCGATATGTACTTGCACCATTATTCGTGATTATTCTACTCCTACACACACTGTTTGATTGTCTACCCCTTCCAGTAAAATACACAGTGCATCAGAGATACATCTCCTGTATATTCCTGCACAGTCATTTTCATAACCTGTTTCATCAAATATTATCCTTAACAGTTCTATATTCTTCATTCCCTTACTGTCAGTTTCCTTGAATCCTATTTGTAACTTTTGCTCTACATTTTAACTTTAATTGAGCTCCTCTTACAGTCAATAATTATCTGTTCTTTAATAACCCAGTCAATATCTAGTACCATCTCTGCATTTAATGTGGTTGCTACTTGAATGTGTGAATAAACTTTACTCCCTTAACTACAAAATCCGTTAATATCTTAATATTAACACCTTACTCATCTATTATCTGTACTATCTTTACACCTGTCAGCTGCGTTATTTCCAGTTCTTGTTGACCTTTAATTACTCCAAAAATGCTTCTGACACTCCAGTCACCTGTGTTCCAGTGTCAAAAGTACATGCAGATTATTTTGGTGCACCTGAAAGAGAATAATTATTAGCTTTCATGTTTTACTACTTTCATTCTTTTTTCTGAAGCACGTCGTTTTATAGAGATACGTCATCCAGTGTTACCCAGCTTGTCACTAATTTTCTTTATCCAGTGGCTCCTTTTGCCCTTGAATCGCAGCCCCGTAAAATGCGTTCATCTTGCGTTGCACATTTATTCTTTCTTGTCATATCTGAATGTCTGAGTCCTCAACACTACTGGCTAGTCCCTGTTGCACTAAATTTCACTCTTCATTTTATGATGCACTTTCAGGTGTACATGACTCAATAGTACTCATGAAATTAGCTAATTCTTTCTTAAATTCCAAGTGGTTTACTACTTCTTGAATGTCCACATCAAATGGGTTTTCCACACACTCGTTGGATATGTCACTCTCTATTTCAGACAGATACTCCATGTTATAACCAGTCATCTCAATTTTCTTCGACCTTTTTCTTTTCTTCTCACAGCTTCTTCTACCGTCCCTTCGATTTCACTTTGATTTCTTTAGCATGCCTCTACACGTGTCTCTCCTGTGTTTCACTATGGTGCTTTTTAATCCAGAGAGCTTACTCTCTGTTTACTCGACTTTATCGTCTTCAGTGAGCGTAACACATTTTGTACTTTTTCTCAGTTAGTGGTTAAACTCTGTTTTCGATCCTGCGTATTTCGGAATCGAACCTTACACTAATTTCATCAAATTCGTTGTGCACTTCAGTTAATTCTCCTCTGATCGATTTTACCGGTCGATTTATTATTTTAATTTGCTTGCTTTGTTTTCCTATTTATGCAGGAAGACTGCAGTCCCACCAAAGCATTTCTTTTCTGAGTTCTGTTAGAAAGCACACTTTTCATTTCACTATTTTGTGTTTCTGTTTTCTTTTCCTGCAGGTCCAGTTTATGTTAAAAGTCTCTTTTCTTCGCTGCTGTTTGAATTTTCGCAATTTCATCTTTTGAGAAAGCTGACTTCCCTGTGATTATACTCTATCAGCAAGCCTGCTTGCTGAAATATCGTCTTCTTTCGCTACAGACTGATCATTGACAATTTACCTCTTCGTGTCTCAGCATATGGATCGATTTTGATGTTAACCCTATATATAGTGAGCGTGTCTAGAGCTTCACTGATAAGATACAGCCCCAGTATTCCGTTACCACGTTGTCCGATTACGTCAGCTGTCGCGTTTAGCCTAAAGGTGCGTCACTATAGGCCAACGAAAGCCAACGATCGGCAGCTAACCTCTTCGTTAGCCGATAGTTGCTTGTTGTGCGAGTATGGCAAATAGGAGCCAACGAAGCGGTTGGCCTTGTTTGCGCATCGGTATGCTAACTGTAACATCAAAGCGTTGGCGGTTAGTTGGTCTTAGGACCTTTATCCTAGTGTGGACGTCGGGTCTAATTTCGTTGGTTCAGTAGCGATTTGTTGTGTCTCTAGAATGAGTGTGTATGAAACTGTGTGTGTTATTGATCGATTTCGCTCTTTAATTTAACAAGAGAATCATCAGAAACTATGGTATTTACAGTTTAAAGTACACCAGCTCGCTGTTAAATTAAAGAGCGAAACTGGTCAATGCAGATAAAGACTGTTGTCGCCCTGAACGATAAACGGAAACAAACAATATTGGGGGTGACCATTAATCTTTCCGCTACAGGTACATCTCTCCTAAAATTTTAGGGCCTACACATTTCAATAACAATGCGTAATCTGTATTTTCATTCGGAAGAAATTCTGAAGTGGCCCATATTAAAATTACGGTAATGTTATCTTTCTTGCAGATAACTAATTAATATTAGGTATTTAAGTTAATTAATTAATAATTAACATTTATTTCGAATACACAATCGCCTTTACAATGTCGTTTTGAGGAAACATTTCGTTGGGTAATAGAAAAGTAATGTAAGTAATTAGTTCTGGTAATGAAATGAAATAACACACGAGAGCTGGTTTTTCGGCACACAATGGCTAACCAGCTAACTACTGATATGATTAAATTGAGTCTAGATTATAGCCTAGACAAATATAATCATTAAGTATCCGAAGACACAAAACACACTGCAAAATCGCCACTTCCTACATGTTTTTCCTTCTTCTTCTTTAGTGCAAATTGTGGAGTTGCAACATACACAGTTCAGACAGAAAACGGTACTAACCTTTACAGTTTCCTCCTGAAAGTCTGATTAAGCTAAAGATAGAGTGAAAGATTCTGATCTAACAGGAATATTAATGTGCCAGATGCTGATTGTTGAAAATAATTGTAATTTTGAAAAGTAATGCCAATACTGTGTAAACAAGCATAAAATCTGACAAATTTGGAAAACTGTAATGGTTTCATAAATCAAGGGAAAACAGAGTACTGTTGTTTATCTGAATTTCAATACTAAGTCCAAAAAAACAGTGAGCGTACTTTACAATTACATTTTTGCGTGAATTTAATAAACTACTAACACTGTGTAGACACTGGCAGGGCAAATAATGTGAGGCTACATAAATGGTTAAACTATGTAGTCTGTCAGAGAATCACGATAACTTGTCTAGCGTAAGCTAAGCTACAATCACACATTAGCTGTAGTGTGAGTACGTACACCAACTTCAAAATGTGTAGGCCTATTAACTGCTAACCTCGACATACTAGCGGAGAATCACTTCATTGTTTCTCTGCACTGTACATTTTCAACAGTGTAGCAGCGAAGTAGCAAATGTGACTTCAATTAACTTTCACAGTGTGGAGTAGCCATAACGTTCATTAGCTTCAATAAACTGTAAACTAATGGCTTTTTCTGTTAGATATTTTCAGCATAAGGGTAATTATTTTGCTTGCTACCTGAATATGTAGTAGAATGGATGCTTCTTGTTTTAGTAACCTTTAACAGGTGTAGTCTCGCCGAATGGATGAATGTCTTTGGGATGTGATCTAGTTTTCTAACCACATACAAAGAATCATTCAGAACTTTTCACGCTGTTCTCTCTTGATATTAAGCAATACTGAAATTAATTTCGGTATCTGGGCAAATGAAGTTCGTGGTAGTTAGAAACTAGTGCTTGACATGAGAGGATTAAAAGGGTAAGTTTCATTAAACGACAAACGCTATTGACCTAAAGTTCTAGGAGTATATTATCTAGACAAGCAAATCGTTCCTTAATTTCACCCCGTAACACAGTTACTTGTATCAGTATTGCCTCGAGGTTATCATAGCCAACGAGTCGTGTACTTAAACGGTATCTGCTTTTTACTGTGGCTCTATTTAATATTGATCTCATGCAAATAACCAAGTTATCGTCTCGAAATTGCAATGTTTTTCGTTACTACTCCTCTTGCTGAACGTGATACAAACCATTTATTGGAACTTAGTAACTGGTAATTAGAGCATAAAACTTCCACAATGCCCTCGCTCTAATGTTGTGCTTGCCTATGATTGCAGACAAGCCACGCCACAATACTTTTCAGCAGTAGAAATTAACTTCAGTACAGAATAAACTCACAGACAACAGCTTTTATTGAGATAAGAAATATTACATTAACTGCGATATGACCACCCATTACTCACATTTATGACTTTGCATTACAGTCACGCTCACTATATGTTACTTCAGTGATGGCATACTATAGACTGTTTTTGTTTCTGTACGCTTTAGTGAACATGCTAACTTTTCTCGCCATCAATGTCATCAGTACTTCCCTACCTCACTACTGTATCACAGTCGATATCATTCACAGCGAAATAATACAGCAGTCTTTACGGTATATGTTCTTTGACAATTTCTGTTAATGCAACTACAACAGACAAATAATTTTAAGATTACATCCAGGAATTTAAGCAAAAAAAAAAAAAAAAAATTAAAGAAAAGGCACAATAATTTTTTTAGATAATTACTGTTTGTAATTAGTGATTTAGTATAGATCCGCTACATGCTGATCAATATATCAAAGTATCGCAGATGTCACAAAGTAGTACGATCAATTTATTAAACCTTCAGGTTATGTAGCACGTTGTTGATCACAAAGTGGGATGCATAGCAGGACACCTAATTAGGTAAGCTCCACATCATTAATGAATGCCAATAAATCAGGTTATAGATTTATGGTTGGAATATGTAGTGTCATCGCAAAATGGCTGGCGATACCATGGCGGGCAGTTCTCTGAGATTCGACAGCCGACATCCATAGCGGACGGACGCTTTGTGTATCGCTCCGTAAAAATGTGAGCCTCGGTGCTAAGAAAGGACTTTTACCAGTCCTTACGCAGCGTGTTTAATATGTGAAATGCTCAAAACGATTTCTGGGTAGTAGCAGGTTTTAATTATTTAGAGATACATCAGCTGATGTGTCGATAAACCAATGAATTTCTTTAGTCGAAAAATTACAACTCTTTCCTGTGAAGCCATTTAGAACGACGGTAATCGTCGTTCTTTAAACAAGATGATTTACATGAAAACAGGTAAGTAATCCTGGAACCTGAATTCTGTAACTTGGCTTACTGGTCGAATGATGAAGTTTTAAATCCCTTTCCGCTGTTAAGTCTAGAATATAATGGTTAGCAATTCTCTGAGTTCAGTCTCCTGTTCTGGACGGTCTAACTAAAGACTCGCTTGAGACTGCACGCTCAGTTTCTTACGTTTGTCGGTTGTATAGTCACAGATTACTTTTTAAATTCGTTAAAGTTTACTTATTGTCTTATTCCAGATAACTTGTTAATATTTATTACGTAATGAGTGTTAGGCTCACCATCTTTGATTGTAGGCATTACTGGCGGCAGTCTCGTTAAGCCAAGCATGGCAGTGCGGGTGCTTGATGACACCGTCTTCCGTGTGTCCCTGCAAATTTCAAGACACTAAACATGACTATTTAGCAGATCAGTATATTCATGTATTTGTATCACGAGAGCGATGCGCTAAATAAGAAACGGCAGCGGGCAGCAGACAGCTTCAGACAACAAGTCACGGTCATCGCGTGACAGATGTGCTCTGATCCAGTTACGACTGTGGTCGAAAGGTGTCTGCTTTTTATGTACTATGAAATTATCAATCAGTTAGAACATATTTGCAAAACAGAACTATGGTTATTGTGATTATTATGACTGTCATTAACTACACTCCTGGAAATGGAAAAAAGAACACATTGACACCGGTGTGTCAGACCCACCATACTTGCTCCGGACACTGCGAGAGGGCTGTACAAGCAATGATCACACGCACGGCACAGCGGACACACCAGGACCCGCGGTGTTGGCCGTCGAATGGCGCTAGCTGCGCAGCATTTGTGCACCGCCGCCGTCAGTGTCAGCCAGTTTGCCGTGGCATACGGAGCTCCATCGCAGTCTTTAACACTGGTAGCATGCCGCGACAGCGTGGACGTGAACCGTATGTGCAGTTGACGGACTTTGAGCGAGGGCGTATAGTGGGCATGCGGGAGGCCAGGTGGACGTACCGCCGAATTGCTCAACACGTGGGGCGTGAGGTCTCCACAGTACATCGATGTTGTCGCCAGTGGTCGGCGGAAGGTGCACGTGCCCGTCGACCTGGGACCGGACCGCAGCGACGCACGGATGCACGCCAAGACCGTAGGATCCTACGCAGTGCCGTAGGGGACCGCACCGCCACTTCCCAGCAAATTAGGGACACTGTTGCTCCTGGGGTATCGGCGAGGACCATTCGCAACCGTCTCCATGAAGCTGGGCTACGGTCCCGCACACCGTTAGGCCGTCTTCCGCTCACGCCCCAACATCGTGCAGCCCGCCTCCAGTGGTGTCGCGACAGGCGTGAATGGAGGGACGAATGGAGACGTGTCGTCTTCAGCGATGAGAGTCGCTTCTGCCTTGCTGCCAATGAGGGTCGTATGCGTGTTTGGCGCCGTGCAGGTGAGCGCCACAATCAGGACTGCATACGACCGAGGCACACAGGGCCAACACCCGGCATCATGGTGTGGGGAGCGATCTCCTACACTGGCTGTACACCACTGGTGATCGTCGAGGGGACACTGAATAGTGCACGGTACATCCAAACCGTCATCGAACCCATCGTTCTACCATTCCTAGACCGGCAAGGGAACTTGCTGTTCCAACAGGACAATGCACGTCCGCATGTATCCCGTGCCACCCAACGTGCTCTAGAAGGTGTAAGTCAAATACCCTGGCCAGCAAGATCTCCGGATCTGTCCCCCATTGAGCATGTTTGGGACTGGATGAAGCGTCGTCTCACGCGGTCTGCACGTCCAGCACGAACGCTGGTCCAACTGAGGCGCCAGGTGGAAATGGCATGGCAAGCCGTTCCACAGGACTACATCCAGCATCTCTACGATCGTCTCCATGGGAGAATAGCAGCCTGCATTGCTGCGAAAGGTGGATATACACTGTACTAGTGCCGACATTGTGCATGCTCTGTTGCCTCTGTCTATGTGCCTGTGGTTCTGTCAGTGTGATCATGTGATGTATCTGACCCCAGGAATGTGTCAATAAAGTTTCCCCTTCCTGGGACAATGAATTCACGGTGTTCTTATTTCAATTTCCAGGAGTGTATTTTATAATTTGTGTACTAATGTGAATGACGGTGCGAATGGAAAATAAGACATTAAATGAATATCGATAGGTCTATTAACTGAGTACACGTTTTCGTGAGAACTGTGATTGTACAGAGAAAGTAAATTATACTCTGAGGGGAATTTTGTAATGTGCAACTGGCCATTTTATGGGACTGGGAAAAGAAGAAACATTTTACGATAATGCTGTTATTTAACGAGGGCGTTATTTTTAAATTTGTGGAGTTCTAAATTTGTTCATTTAAAAGCTATTAAGTGGTGATTGGTTAAATGTAAAAGACGTGAGATTAATACTAACAACGGATTGGCTATGATGTGTATCAGCCAGAGGAAAGTAGTTTCGCCCCAAAGAATTTCTTTGGGACGTATAAAGAGGCAGTTTGGAGCACAGCCATCATTATGTTCACATGCAGATTTAAGGAGCTCTGAATAAGTGTGATATTTTTGCAGAATAATATTTAAAACATGGGCTTGGAGTGTTGTAAAGTGGATGTGAACATGCGAGAAAAACTAATAAGTGAAAGTTCTATTTCAATATGTAAACTGTGACGCGAAAAACCAAAATCTTCGTGGCAGGTTATATAAGCCGCGACCCAAACTGAGGATTCGTAGTGCTCAAATTGTGCAATGTTTCAGCAAGTTTTCTATCGCAAATAATCCGTTCGGAAACCTTTTTAGTGACGGGTTCGGTTGTTTCCCGTAAGCTAGCTATAAGTAATTGCGATTGCGCGTGGGTGGAACAAGAACGTAAGATTAGCTCGCTTGACAGTGTTTTTGTTTCAAACCAATGCCAAGATAGCGAAGTTTTCACTCGCAAAATACCTTTCAATCAGTCGCTCAGTTAACCTGATACTGAAAACATTTGTTGCAGCCGCTGGATTCGTATAATGCTACTGGTTATACTACAGCTTTTCCAGTAGAGCAACATCGTTCACATTTAACAGCGAAGGCGTGTGAATCGGACTGTAGAAGAAGAACTCACCACATGCTGAGTGGAAATTATTTCTGTAGGACGAGAACATAGTAACCACGACGTTGAGAGAGAACTATGCATCTCAATAGTAAATGACACCTACATTACATTCTCGGGTGCATTTTTACAGGGGCCAATCATTGCGTTTCCTGAACACCTCTTTACAAAATTACCAACTGAGTAATTACAGCACACAACAGCGCACTGACAACTGTATTCGCTATAGTGTTGGTGTTCAAGGCGCTAGTTCAAGTAACAGACTGTAGTAATTCTTTTAGCACGCAGCCTACGCCATCAAATAAGTGGCAAGGTAACATTCACTCGAGTTACTGGGCACAGATGCCGCGCAGCAATAAGTGTCGCTCGATTGAATTTATCCCACGTTTGACAAGGTAAAGTTAAAAATAAATTCAGTGTTGTTGCCCAGGACGGGCAAAAAAAAAATGGCTCTGAGCACTATGGAGCGTAACATCTATGGTCATCAGTCCCCTAGAACTTACAACTAGTTAAACCTAACTAACCTAAGGACAACACCCAGCCATCACGAGGCAGAGAACCCGGGAACCCGGGCGTGGGAAGCGAGAACGCTACCGCACGACCACGAGATGCGGACTAGACGGGCCAATCGAGCCCGACTGCCCGCCGTGTCATCCTCTCACAATGGCGTCATCGGATGCGGCATTGAAAGGCATACGATTAACTCACCGGTCTCCCGGTCGTTATCGGATTTCTTGATCTTGAAATCGCTATTAATTGGTCAAGTAGCTCCTCAGTTGGGATCACAAACCTGAGTGCATCCTGTACTACTCCTCCTATGAAGGAAACACTCCTGGCAGTACCGAGTATCGAACCCTCTCTCGTCTTCTGCGTGGCCAGACTGACCACTTTGTTTTTTTTTCCATAAGAAGGAATTTCACTTTATTTTTGTATTTATATTTTTTATTTTTTCATTTTTTTACGGAAAAGGAAAGGGGACTGCACCTTCAGACTGAAATAAAATAAACATTCACTCCACTACTAGCTGTAACGAGGGTTCTCGCGTTGCCTGATAATCCTAGCGTGTATTTTCTTACCTTTTTTCAGTTGTTCGCTCTAAAATTCTCTGCATTACAACACGTGCATCGTCTCTCGCCAAGAATGATACAGCTGTGCGGTGGATCGTTTAGTAAATTCCAGAGGTAGTTTGAAAAATGTTGTCTATATTTGGGATTTCTAACTATCGCACAACGCCGTTCCTGCGTGTAGTTCCAGAAATTAAAGACATCGTTTGCGCCGTCACTGAATAAGTAACGGACAACATGGCCTTGGGTACACGTGATAGCGTTGGTCCTCGTCCCCGGATAGTACGTTTCTTCCGGATGAAGACAATTTCGAACGGTGACGTGTGTTGGTGCTACCCGCCTCCAGAGGGATAAGACAGCGTTCGACCGTGTCACTCACATTACATTTCACGCAGTAGGGGGAGATTCGGTCAGGTGGATTTTATGTAAGCGTTCCTATGTGATCTGCTTCCTATTAACTCTCACATACCAATTGCATTGGACTTCACTGTAGGGTATGGCTTCGTGGACGTCCGTCATCGTGTACTGAGGTATTTCGTTTGCAGCACATTCAGTTGGAGAGCTCAGTGGGTCTCCTTCACTGTCGCCAAGTATGGAGCCCGGCAAGCGTGTAACTGCGTTCAAAGTACGAGGGCAGTTCAATAAGTAATGCAACACATTTTTTTTCTCGGCCAATTTTGGTTGAAAAAACCGGAAATTTCTTGTGGAATATTTTCAAACATTACCGCTTCGTCTCGTATAGTTTCATTGACTTCCGACAGGTGGCAGCGCTGTACGGAGCTGTTAAAATGGCGTCTGTAACGGATGTGCGTTGCAAACAACGGGCAGTGATCGAGTTTCAAAAATGGTTCAAATGGCACTGAGCACTATGGGACTCAACTGCTGTGGTCATCAGTCCCCTAGAACTTAGAACTACTTAAACCTAACTAACCTAAGGACATCACACACATCCATGCCCGAGGCAGGATTCGAACCTGCGACCGTAGCAGTCGCACGGTTCCTGACTGCGCGCCTAGAACCGCGAGACCACCGCGGCCGGCGATCGAGTTTCTTTTGGCGGAAAACCAGGGCATCTCAGATATTCATAGGCGCTTGCAGAATGTCTACGGTGATCTGGCAGTGGACAAAAGCACGGTGAGTCGCTGGGCAAAGCGTGTGTCATCATCGCCGCAAGGTCAAGCAAGACTGTCTGATCTCCCGCGTGCGGGCCGGCCGTGCACAGCTGTGACTCCTGCAATGGCGGAGCGTGCGAACACACTCGTTCGAGATGATCGACGGATCACCATCAAACAACTCAGTGCTCAACTTGACATCTCTGTTGGTAGTGCTGTCACAATTGTTCACCAGTTGGGATATTCAAAGGTTTGTTCCCGCTGGGTCCCTCGTTGTCTAACCGAACACCATAAAGAGCAAAGGAGAACCATCTGTGCGGAATTGCTTGCTCGTCATGTGGCTGAGGGTGACAATTTCTTGTCAAAGATTGTTACAGGCGATGAAACATGGGTTCATCACTTCGAACCTGAAACAAAACGGCAATCAATGGAGTGGCGCCACACCCACTCCCCTACCAAGAAAAAGTTTAAAGCCATACCCTCAGCCGGTAAAGTCATGGTTACAGTCTTCTGGGACGCTGAAGGGGTTATTCTGTTCGATGTCCTTCCCCATGGTCAAACGATCAACTCTGAAGTGTATTGTGCTACTCTTCAGAAATTGAAGAAACGACTTCAGCGTGTTCGTAGGCACAAAAATCTGAACGAACTTCTCCTTCTTCATGACAACGCAAGACCTCACACAAGTCTTCGCACCCGAGAGGAGCTCACAAAACTTCAGTGGACTGTTCTTCCTCATGCACCCTACAGCCCCGATCTCGCACCGTCGGATTTCCATATGTTTGGCCCAATGAAGGACGCAATCCGTGGGAGGCACTACGCGGATGATGAAGAAGTTATTGATGCAGTACGACGTTGGCTCCGACATCGACCAGTGGAATGGTACCGTGCAGGCATACAGGCCCTCATTTCAAGGTGGCGTAAGGCCGTAGCATTGAATGGAGATTACGTTGAAAAATAGTGTTGTGTAGCTAAAAGATTGGGGAATAACCTGGTGTATTTCAATTCTGAATAAAACAACCCCTGTTTCAGAAAAAAAAATGTGTTGCATTACTTATTGAACTGCCCTCGTAGAAACGCCCAAGGTAGACGACCGGTGCCGGGATGTTTTGCAAAGACACCAAGGATTCGAAGGAGGCTTGTGCTAAAGCTTCGAGCAGCAATCTCGTGATGATAGTGGGACAGCGATGCCATAACGGTAAATGTGAACTAGCAAAAACACAGCTACCGCTCTCTTGTTAACCTCTACTAGCTCTTGTCCTCCCCTGTCCTTGGGGTGGGTGAATGTTTCTCATCGAACTTAGAGTAACATCCTTATGTTAAGGAAGTAGTCGAGAGTTGCCGTAGCGATACTTGCCACTGGATTCGTCATTGGAAGTCCTACGCGACACTCAGTAGACATTGGCATACTGGAGGATGTTCAGAGTCCACGTCCGATGCTCATTCGGTGCAGGAGGTGCCTATAATTACAAATCGCCGTACTGCGTATAGCGTTCGTCAAGTCTAAATCGCAGCATCTCAGCTGGTCGCTGATGCATAAGGGGGTGACACTATCAGTATGTAATCCTCCCTCCCGATTCGCTTGGCTACTGACTTTTCGACGTTAATGCGGCTACCCGAGACTGTCCAGTATGTCGTGATCAACTTCACTGTGATTCTCATAGCATCACTGCCACGGAGTAACAGCATCAAGTCGTCCGCGTATGCCACGTATCGGAAGGCAGGGGTCTCGAGTGACATCACGGTCAGTCTATGCCGTACGCCCATATAACAAGGGTTTTAAGACGAGCGCGCGTAATATCGTTGATAATAGACAGCCTTGGCGCACCGAGCGGGTATTCAGGATGGCGCTGTTAAACGACGTTCCGCGTATTAGGGGCATCGCCGCTTCGATAAACCTGTCTGGGTGTCGCATGCTCCGGAGAACTGCAGTCAAGAATGTGTGGTCAACTCGGTCAAATGCCTGACTAAAGTCAATGGATCCAGTGCACCTGGTATGCGCCGAACCTTCGCCAATATTATCGAGTCAAGATATCAACACACTGTTGGGTGTATATTGTGGGGACTCCCCCCTCCCCCCAACGATGCTTCATCCTGCAAAATTACCTTCTGTGACGTACAACGCTTAGCCATTATCCTGGTTAAAATTTTCGTGTCACTATTCAGCACCGTTAAGGGGAGCCGGAGGTGGTCAAATCCCAAAAATTACGATTTTTTTTGCTACCGAAAATTAATTGGAACATTCCTCTTTAATGTAAACTTTGAATTATTGTTCTACTCGCCCTAGAAGTGGAGTTATTACCATTTTCCCCCACGCCTGCAGAGGAAATGGGCGGCCGCTGAATGCATCTAACACCCTCTCGTGACTTCCTGGCGAACTGCTTGGGATTTTCTCGGCCTGTTACGCATACAGCGCCTTATGTTACGCATACAGCGAGTGTGCAAGGGTTGGCTACATTGTTTTCTGTGACAAATATTACCCGTATTTCCTTACAGCTTACTCTTATTTTCCTCAGAATTTCGAACATCTTGCTCCATTTAATATTGTCGTACACTTTTGTTCTCGTTACGATGCCACGTTTTAGTAACCGTGTATATAAGAAGAGGAAGAACGTAGGGAATGGTCTCCCTCATCTCCTAGCGCCTGGCAGATCCTATGTATTGCTCTTCATCAGTGTGCCACATCAGTGTTGTTTAGTGCTGTTTCTCGTGTGCGTCAGGAGGTGTGCTTTTAATTGTGTCCTGCCTTGAGGTTCGCCGTCAGTGTTGCGTTATGTGCTATGCCATCCGTCGCTACCTTTATGCTCCAGTCATACTGTGCCTTGTGTTCTTTTAACCGTCGCAGTGTGTGGCTTTTTGTGTGTGCTACTTTTAAACAGTTTTTTTTATCTCCATTTTACAGTCACCCCGTTTTTTGTCTATTGTCTTACATGATGTTCCCCTTTTTTATATCTATGTTCACCTTATTCTCTCCTTTGCTGTTTTTAAATGTCTTCTATTGTTTTGTTCTATGTCTTTCGGCTGAAGAGCAGCGCCTATGCTGCTGCCAGCCCGCCCCGATGAGGAATTGAAATACAATAAAGGAAAAAAAAACGTAGGGAAAAGAAAATTAACACTAATACCAAGTTGCGATACTACAATGAATAAGAGCGCGGAACATCGTCTCTTTGCTGATTACCGTTTCGAATTAGTTCAGTGTTGCGCCTGGTTTTGGTAGTATTATACTTCTTGTGTAAAGCGGGTAATATGCAGTATGTACAAGAATCAGGAGGGAACAATAAAACCAATTTTTCATGACTTAGCACAGCCAGAATTGTTACACAAATGTCTACACGGAAAGACGCAGAATCCTAATGAGAGCGTAAACAATTTGATTTGGAAAGTGATTCCTAAAAGGGTGTTTGTAAGCATAAAAACACTGCACTTTGGCATTTATGATCCAATAGCCACCTACAACCAAGGGAACAGTGTGAAGTGTGAAGTTCTGAAGGCATTAGGATTTACAGCTGTGGTGAACACTGTATGAGCACTAAGAAATATTGACAGAGAAAGGATAAGATGAGCAGAAAGAAGAGAAAGGCATATGAAGTATGATAGAACAACAGGCCAGAAAAGAAGACAGAAGAGGAAGCTTTTGGAGGATGAAGAAGAAGACCCTGATAATCCATCTTATAGTGCAGGAATGTATTGAGAAACTTTGATAACCATTTCCCGTAAATTAAAATTTTTCGAATATAAGGAACATTTTCTCAAAATCCACTGAAGCTAGAGAGATGAAATTTTTATACAGCACTCCTAGTGGTCAAACTTACATTGTAACACAGCCATTTGGCAATATGTTCAGTAGTTTCATTTCAGTTTAATTATAAAGCAATTAATTGTAAAATAATTTGGGTCATTAATAAAAAAAATAATTGGAAGGAAACTACAAAAGATACTCCAAAATCCCTCTGTCATAACTGCAATACTAAACCACGCTATATGTAAAAAAAATTCAAATTTTTCTATTTGGTAGTTTACTCATAAATGTTCCTCAAACTTAGTGCCGGCCGCGGTGGTCTCGCGGTTCTAGGCGCGCAGTCCGGAACCGTGCGACTGCTACGGTCGCAGGTTCGAATCCTGCCTCGGGCATGGATGTGTGTGATGTCCTTAGGTTAGTTAGGTTTAAGTAGTTCCAAGTTCTAGGGGACTTATGACCACAGCAGTTGACTCCCATAGTGCTCAGAGCCATTTGAACCATTTTTTTTCAAACTTAGTTATTTTAACATGGGCAGCATAGGCACCTCCACCTCCGGCTCCCCTTAAGGGTCTATAATCATGGATACGAGACCCATCAATCCTTCTAAGAACTTTGCAGGAAGTAGTACAGCTGGAAACATATCTCTGCCCAACATGGCGCCAACAGCTGCTTGAAGGCCGGATAAAACTGCAGAGGGAGGCCGTTCGTCCTGGGCTCTCGTTGGTGGCGTCTCTGTCGATGATATCACAAATCACGTTTTCTGACACGTCCCCTATCGAATCCGCTTCCAATACCTATGGTATGGTCCATAATGGCAGCCCGATCTGGTTGCCAAGCCGTGTATAGTAAAGCTCAACGGTGATGAAAAGCCTTGGTTAGCCACTCAGCTACGGAGGCTGACGTTGGACAACATTACAGTTTCAATATTCCGCGTCATTCGAGTGGAATGCCTGTATCCCAATAAACCAACGTCATGTTCCAGGTTTGGCAGTTGTCGGTGCAGGATCAATTGGGCAAGAGTACGAAAAAGCGTTAATGAGTGTCTCGTACGATGATGGATTGCTGACGTACACTTCCACCAACTCAGTATGGGTTGTCGTAGAGTGCAAATACAGCACGATGCACCACCTTGTAAAAAGCCAGCATGGGTTTGTTTTGTCTCATTTAACGGAGTGCTAGTGTACTCTGGCGCGGAGATTTCAGTGTATACCAGGAACGCATACATGTATCTCCAAGCAAAAAATAAAAAAAGTAATATTATGTAAATTACATTTTCGAGATGGTAATTAAAATTATATGACTACACCATCTAAAAGTGTGAAACTTTTTACACCTACAAAGAGGAAGGAAATTATTATTCTGAATGCACAATTTGACGTGCTCAAACGTGACGAGTGTGGTAAAACTTGACAAAAGTAATATTATGTAAATTACATTTTCGAGATGGTAATTAAAATTATATGACTACACCATCTAAAAGTGTGAAACTTTTTACACCTACAAAGAGGAAGGAAATTATTATTCTGAATGCACAATTTGACGTGCTCAAACGTGACGAGTGTGGTAAAACTTGACTAGTGTGATTGAAACAAACCTTAAAGTCACATAAACTTTTGACTAACTCTGCTACAAAATACGGCCCAAAGTTTCAGAGAGAAAAGCTGTAGTACTGGTTTTCCTTTGCGTTAAACATTTGTGTGATGTAAGGTGCAAAACTACGAGCCCTATTCAGAAATGGAAACCACAATGAAAATCCGATGAGGTTTCGCACAAATCTGTTGGGCAGTGTCTCTCGTATGCTAGTAGATAGCGTCAAGTCGCTCTTCTCAGTCCTGAGCGCAGAGTGAGCACGTAAAAATGCCTAGAAAATAGTCTCTCGCGAAGTATGGGTAACTGTCGAGAGATTTCGCCTGATTTCCTGCAACCCCACATAACGTAACTGTCAAGCAGTTTACAGAATGAACTTTTCACTCTGCAGCGGAGTGTGCGCTGATATGAAACTTCCTGGCCGATTAAAACTGTGTGCCCGACCGAGACTCGAACTCGGGACCTTTGCCTTTCGCGGGCAAGTGCTCTACCATCTGAGCTACCGAAGCACGACTCACGCCCGGTACTCACAGCTTTACAGTGTCAAGCAGTTGCTTCTTCGTAACAGTTCTCGGCCGCACACTGTAAGAGCCAAGAAGTGTCTGATCATCAATCAAACAGCCCGGACTTTGCGTCCTGATTTTCATCTCAAATGATTGCTGGCTATGAAGACATTTTGCCACAGACAACGAGCTGCAGTACAGCGTAGAAAATTCTCGGAAAGCACAGGAGGCTGCCTTCTATGACAAGGGTAGTTGGTACAACTCTACGACAATGCCTAAGCGGAGCGGCGACTATGTAATGAAGTACTGGAAAGTATAGCTAAACGTTGCAAATAAAATAGTTTTGATTTTTCCTCTGGTTTCCACTTTGCGAGCGATCATTCCTTACTTTCCCAATAGCACTCGTAGCTACATCTGCATCCATACTCTAAGCCACTATGAAAGGCATGGTAGAGGGCACGTCCCACTGTACGATTTATTAGTGCTTTCTCTCGTCCCATCCACGTGCGGAATGCGGCAAAAATGATTGTTTAAATGCCTCTGTGAGTGCTGTAATGAATCTAATCATATCGTCATGATCGCTATGAGAGCGATTTGTAGTGGTTTGTAGTATATTCCAAGACTCATAATTTAAAACCGGTGCTTGAAACTTTGTCAGTAGACTTTCTCCGGACAGTTTCCGTCTATTTTCAAGAGTCTGCCAGTTCAGTTCTTTCAACATCTCATTGATACTCTCCCGAAGGTCAAACAAATCTGTGACCATCCATGCTGCCCTTCTCTGTATACGTTCCATATCCCCGGCTTGTCCTATTTGGTACGGGTGTCCCCGAGCAATATTCTAGGATATGTCGCACAAGTGATTTGTAAGCAAACTCCTTTGTAGACTGATTGCGCTTCCCTGGTATTCTACTAATATAGCCAAGTCTGCTAGCTGGTTTAAACCACGACTGAGCCTATGTAATCGTTGCACTTCATGTCCCTAACAAATGTTACACACAAGTATTTGTGTGAATTTACTGACTCCAGCCATGACTTGCTAATATTATAATTGTACGATAGTATGTTTTGTTTTGTTGGGACCACAATTTTTCATTTTGGGACGTTTAAAACAAATTCCCAGTCACTGCACCACTTTGAAATCTTTTGAAGGTCTGGCTGAATATTTGTACAGCTTCTATCAGACTACACTTCCATGCAAATAATTGCATCACCTGTAAAAAGTTTGAGGTTACTATTAATATTGTCTACAAGATCATAAACATATAATATGAACAGCAAAGGATCCAACACAATTCCCTGTGTTTCACCCGAAGTTACTTCTACATCTGTCGACTACTCTCCATCCAAGATAACATGGTGCGTTCTCCCAACAAAGAAACCCTCATTCCAATCTCATATTTCATTTGCCACCCCTTATGGCGCACATTTGATAATAAGCATAGGTGTAGTACTAAGTCAAATGTTTTTCTGAAATCGACAAACACTGCAACTACCTAATTGCCTTGATCCATGGCTTTAAGAACGTAACGGGAAAAAGTGGGAGTTGGGTTTCACATAATCAGTGTTTTCGAAATCCATGCTTTTTGGAATGTAGGACATCATTCTGTTCGAAACACCTCAATATGTTTGACTTAGAATATGTTCTAAAATTCCACATCAAATAGATGTGAAGGATATTGGCTGGTAGTTTTGTGGACAACTTTTGATACCCTTGTTGTAGAGAGGTGTGACCTGTGCTTTCTTCCAGTTACTGCGCACCGAATTTTGGCCGAGATATCTGCGATAAATTATAGTTAACAGGAGGTTACGTCAACCGCAAAATGGATGTGCAAACTGATAGAAATTCCATTAGGTCCTGGAACGTCGTTCATTTCTAACGATTTCAGCTATTACTCAACGCCACTGACACTGACATCTACTCCATTATTCTTTTAGTGCTACGAGAATTAAACTGAGCCAATAATCCTGGATTTTACTATGTAAGGAAACATTTGAAGACAGAGTTAAGCATTTCTGCTCTTGTTTTGCTGCTCCCAGTTTGTTTGTCTCGTACATGAGTGACTGGACACTAACTTTGGTGCCCCCAGCAGGCTTCGCATATGACCATAATTTCTTTGAGTTCTGTGAAAGATCACTTGGCAGTATTCAGCTACGGTGGTCATTGAAGGGATAGCGCAATGCTCTCTTGCAGCCAAATACGTTTCGTTCAGCATCTCTCGATCTCTAGTCATATGCTTTGTTTTATACCTGTTATTCAGTAGTCTCTGTTTCCTTAGGAGTTTCTTTACAACGACTATATACCACGAAGGAACTCTGCTTTATGAACTGTTCTACTGGGTACGTATCTATTCGCTGGCCGGGGTGGCCGAGCGGTTCTAGGCGCTACAGTCTGGAACCGCACGACCGCTACGGTCGCAGGTTCGAATCCTGCCTCGGGCATGGATGTGTGTGATGTCCTTAGGTTAGTTAGGTTTAAGTAGTTCTAAGTTCTAGGGGACTGATGACCTTAGAAGTTAAGTCCCATAGTGCTCAGAGCCATTTGAACCATACGTATCTATTCGGTGCATAGTCAACTATTCTTTTGAACTTGGGCCATAGTCCCTCTACATGCTCCTGTCCGGAGCTAAAAGTTTCAACCTTCTCACTAAGATATGCTGAACATACAAATTTTTCTGCTTGGTTTAGTTTACTTTTCTGTTTTGGAATCCATTGTTGCTATAACGGCTTCTTGGTACTGACACGAGTTTTGATGCGGACTTCCTCAAGGAGGACAGGTCTGTCTGTTACCACTGGATCTAATTTATTTTCATCGTGAGTGGGTTTTTGAACCATCTGTTCTAGGTAGTTTTCAGAGAAGGCATCTAGAACCGTTTCACAGAATGTCTTAGCACGCTCTCGATGGTAAAACTGTAATTTTCCCAATTGATTGTGAGATGATTAAGGTCTCTTCAGTTGATTACAGTATGAGTGCGGAACTTATGTACAAGCGATCTGAGGTTTTCTCTGAAGTTTTCCGTTACATCACGAGGGTAATATGGCGGTTGATAGTAGAAGGCTACAAAAATTTTATGCTCGCTCTTGACACTGAATCTCGCCCAATCCATCTCGCATGCAGCTTCAATTTATATCGAGGTAGATTTGAGTTTCATGTCCATTGCAACAAATATACCACCTTCGTTTGCCATCAGTCTAGCTTTTCGATATAAACTTAAATCACTGCCAAAAATCTCGCGGCTATCAATTGCAGGCTGCAACCAACTTTCTGCACCCAGTATTATCAGAGTTTCACTGTTCTTCAGGAGCGCTTCGAACTCTGGCACTTTGCTCGGAATTCTTTGGCAGTTTACTACTACGATCTTGATACTCTCACCTATGGGGGGGGGGAGATTCTTTTGGAATTTCCATTTCCTAGTCTCCTGCAGCTGTAGTTTTCTGAACTGGGTGGAGAATTGCCTAATCTAAAAAACTCTTGTTGTGTAGTGCACACCCGACCAGTTTAGGGCGACCCTGCAGCTCCCAACGCCATGGCACAAGTTGAGTATGTCGCAGCGAAGTCTGTCAAAGAACCTTCGAAGACTCTGGCACGGTCCTTGCACTCGACTCAGAATCAGAGAGCCATGATCAGTTCTGGGGATAATGCTGCAAATTGTAAGCTTCTCTGCCAGTCGGTGGAATGATTCAAGTGTGACCCCGGAACCCACACGACAGGCATCGTTTGTTCCAACGTGCGCCAGAAACTGCAGTTGGCTGCACCGTGTTTCCACAATGGGTGCCGGAATAGGATTGGTTTGTTTGGGGGAGGAGACCAGACAGCGAGGTCATCGGTCTCATTGGATTAGGGAAGGACGGGGAAGGAAGCCGGCCGTGCCCTTTCAACGGAACCATCCCGGCATTTGCCTGGAGCGATTTAGGGAAATCACGGAAAACCTAAATCAGGATGGCCGGACGCTGGATTGAACCGTCGTCCTCGCGAATGCGAGTCCAGTGTGCTAGCCACTGCGCCACCTCGCTCGGTGCCGGAATATCCTCTTCAACATGTTTTATATGCAACATGGTTAAATATGTCGCCTAAAAACGTGATCATAAGCCAAAATAAATTCCTCAGAAATAGACTGAGTTCCCTTCACCAGTTTTCAGTTCTTGGAAGCACATAGTTTGTTGAAATCTACACCTATCTAACGTCTTCTTCAGTATTTGGGTCTAGAGTTTATCTAGAACATATAACTGTAGTTTCCGAAACAAAGACTGTAGATGAGCAACGTATGAATTCTTAGTCCATAATGTAGATTTGAAGTGTGACTAAAGTCCATACCCGACTTTAAGTTAGGTTTAAAGGTAGTTAAAATCCGTCTCCGGAACACAAGAACGCACGTATTTATATCACCATATGCGATTCGTTTTATTGGTATAAAACATCGTCAGTGGTCTGGAATGAAAATGTTCACAATTAGATTTTACATTAATTAAACGGTTACGGTGATGCGAATACGTTTTTTCTTTTAACTGAACCGACGCGTATTAAAACTAAGGACACTAAGGTAACACTCAGGTTTCACACAACAATGCTTCTGACATTAAGGGACTGAAAAGTAATTCCCTTTGTCGTGAAAAGCTAACCACTTCAGTGAGGTGCTTCCATTAACTGCAAAGGACTCTGGAGGACAATAAGTACTTCTCATGTTGTCAGCTTAATTAGTATTAGTAGCTGTCGCTATGCAGCTCCACAAAGTTACTTTACATTTTCAAGCAAACCAGTCTGTATCTATTTAGTTGTTTCCATTCACGACGTGTGTCTCAGCACTGTTCGCAACTAGAAAATTCTTTCAGAACAGAGGCACATGATTTTCCACATTAGCTCCTTCGATCTTCTTGCAGCTAAACTTCACCATTATCATCCTAAACATTTCTGGCTTTTATTCCTCATGCAAAGCAGAGTAGCAACTGAGTGAGGGATTAAATTTTGAAATGAACATGTTTCACCATTCCATTTCCTTTATCCCTTGCGTAGAAATGATAGCAGCTGATGTTTTATCGCTCTTCGACTAAAAGGAACACCCCTGGAGTCATCAGACGCATAAGTCACAGACTTCGACAGTGATTTTTAAGAAATGACAATGAAATATGGTGTGGTGCCGAATACACTTACCTGCATACGCTTAGTTCATGCATCGGCGATTACCGCAAGCTATTGGATCGTAAGAGTATCTAGGCGTCAGCTAATGGATTCTCTCCTGGGACGTAGGCAACACAAACAACACTTCGGTCGCTACGCTTGCTGTCAGGGGAGTACCGTTCAGTGCAGGCAGAGGGTCGTGGCGCTTTTCCCATCAAGTGGAGAAATATCTTTGCACAAGACTTAAAAAAATTGTCCTTCCCATCTGGTTAAGTTCTAGAATTGTATCATTTCCTAATGACTGTAGAAAACTGAGACATCACCGAAGATTTATTTTAAAGTGATCGCCGAGAAATAAAAAGGTGACCAACATTGTACCATAGGCTTCACAATCCGAAATCAATGGTTGTTTTTACACCACTAGCTAATACTTGTAGTGTCGCATTTCGTAACCAAAGACGGAAAGCCAGTTAATATTTGGAACATTAATTACTGTTTACCATCAATAACAATACTATCCAGATAATAAATTGTTCACCCGCGGGCTGACTTCACGATTTAGAGGGCACAAACTTACAAGTTATCGATGAGCTGACGCTACTCAAATTCTGTGCAACAAGATCTTATTCCAAATTCATAATGATGGTTTCCAGAATGAAATTTTCACTCCGAAGCGGAGTGTGCGCTATTAGGAAACTTCCTTGCAGATTATAAAACTGTGTAACGAAATAAGATTTGAACTCAGGACCTTATTGTTTCTCGCGCAAGTGCTCTACGGAATGAGCTACCCAAGAATGACTCGCGACCGTTCCTCACAGCTTTACTTCCGCCAGTACGTTACCTCATATTTTACAAACTTCAAAGAAAGTCTCCTGCTCAGTCGCTAGAGCACTTGCTAGCAAAAGGCAAAGATGTCGAGTTAGAGTCTCGGTCCGGCACCGGGTTTTAATCTGCCGGGGACTTCCATATTAGAGCACACTCAACGGCAGAGTGACAATTTCATTCTGGAAACATCCCCCATTCTGTGACTAAGCCATATCTCCATTATCTCCACAGCATCCTTACTGCTAGTTCTGCAAGTTTCGCGGGAGTTCTGTGAATTTAGAAAGTACGAGATAAAGTACCGGCGGAAGCAATTTGTGAAGGCGGGTCGTGAGTCGTGCTTGAGTGGCTTAGTCGGCAGAGCATTTTCCCTCGAAACGCAAATGTCTCGAGTTCGACTGTCAGTCAGGCACACAGTGTTAACCTGCTAGAATGTTTCATAACAATAAGAGAGTACTGTGGTGTCACCTTTGAAAAATTAAGAATGACTGTGCTAGTAAACTTCTACGTTATTTGATACAAAGACAGCTTAGTAAAACTGAACGTACTCAGACAGTTCTATCTTTACTTATTCTGATCATCACTTAACTGACACACAATATTTTTAGCGGAACGCAATCTGACTTTCAATAATCCCCACAAAAGAATGGCCCTGACTAACAATAACCTATACCTTTCATGAATCACTTACCTCACAAAAATCTTCGTAACTCGAACTACTGCAATACAGTGAGCGCCAATATTGCCAGCTAAATAAAAGATTCTGACTACTGAAGACACTAACTACTGATAGGCATAGTTAGCAAATGAAAGATTTTGATAGAGAACACACAATGTATTTACATTAATTATGTTCAAAAGTCATCATATATATATATATATATATATATATATATATATATATATATATATATATCCATCAATTTATGACATCCATCTAAACAAATTTCCTTTTTCTGGTGGACACACGTCCAGATCGTCCGCTTACAGCAACCTCTCAAAATTCTGGCATCTCTCTCTCTCTCTCCACATCCACCACTGCTGACCTCCAACTGCGCAACGCTACGCGCTGTTCACATCCAACTGCCCAACACTACAATAGCGAATATTCCAACAATGCCAACCAGCCACAGACTGCACACAGCAATGTGTGATTTTCTTACAGAGCCCTACGTGACGTTACCAACATAAAAACCTAAACAGCCTGTTTAGTTTTTATGTTGGTACGCCATGTAGCGCTCTGTATGAAAATCACTGATTGCTGTGTGCAGTCTGTGGCTGGTTGGCATTGTTGGAATATTCGCTATTGTAGTGTTGGGCAGTTGGATGTGAACAGCGCGTAGCCGTCAGTAGTCAGAATCTTTTATTTAGCTGGCAATATTGGCGCTCACTGTATTGCAGTAGATCGAGTAACGAAGATTTTTTTGAGTTAAGTGATTCATGAAAGGTATAGGTTATTGTTAGTCAGGGCCATTCGTTTGTGGGGATTATTGAAAGTCAGATTGTGTTGCGCTAAAAATATTGTGTGTCAGTTAAGTGATGATCAGAATAAGTAAAGAGAGAACTGTCTGAGTACGTTCAGTTTTACTAAACTGTCCTTGTATCAAATAACGTAGAAGTTTACTAGCACAGTCATTCTTAATTTTTCAAAGGGAACATTTCACGTCCTCATTAGTTGCTGGGTTTAATCCAGTCTCTGTCTCTCTCTACACTTTCTACCCTCTACAACTCCCTGTCATACCATGGAAGTTATTGCCTGATGTCTTTAAAAGTGTCTTCACATCCTGTCCCTTCTTGTTGTCGCAGTTTCCCATATATTCCTTTCCTCTCCGATTTTTCGCAAAACCTCCTCATTCCTTGCTTTATCTGTCCAGCCAATCTTCAAAATTTGTCTGTAGCACCCCATCCCAAATACGTCGACCCTTTTCTGTTCCGGTTTTCCCATAGACCATGTTTCATTTCCATACAAAACTGTGCTCCAAACGTACATCCTCAGGAATTCCTTCCTCAATTTAAGGCCTATGTTTGATACTAGCAGAATTCTTTCGTCCATGAATACCTTTTTCGTCACTGCTAATTTGCTTTTAGTGCCCTCCTTGCTCCGTCCATCATGGATTATTTTGCTGCCCCGGTAGCAGAGTTCCTTAACTACATCTACGTTGTGACCATCATCCCTAATGTTTCTCTAGGTTCTCTTTATTTTCGTCTTTCTTCGATTTACTCTCAATCCATATTTTGTACTCATTAGACTCTTCATCCTAATGAGCAGATCATGTAGTCGTTCTTCACTTACACTCAGAATAGAAATGTCATCACCGAATCTTAAATTGATATCCTTTCACATTTAATTTTAATACCACTCCTGAACATTTCTTCGATCCATCATTGCAACTTTGATGTGCAGATTGAGTAGTAGAGGCGAAAGACTACATCCTTGTCTTACACCCTTTTTAATCCGAGCACTTCGTTATTACAGGTCTCTCCGTATAGCTTCTCTTATTTTTCTCAGAATTTCGAACGCCTTACACCATTTCACATTGTCGAATGCTTTTTCCAGGTCGACAAATCCTATTAAGGTGTCTTGATTGTTCTTTAGTCTTGCTCCCATCATTAACCGCAACGTCGGTGCCTCTGCCGAGCCTAAAGCGAAACTGATCATCTAACGGATCCTCAATTATCTTCCATTTTTCTGTATATTATTCTTGTCAGAATCTTGCATACATGATGTGTTAACCTGACTGAGCGAAAATTGTCGCACTTGTCAGCTCTTGCAATCTTCGGGATTGCTTGTAAGAAGTTCTCCCGAAAATCAGATTGTATATCGCCAGACTCATACATTCTAGAATAAATTTCTTTTATTTCACGTCTGTGGTCATAAACTTATAGGTCCTCAGACTACTGGGTGACCGAAATCGGTAGTCTGAGGACTTACAAGTTTGTGAAGTAAAAGAAATTTATTCTACATTTTCTGGTCACTGTTCCCTTCTCTCACCATAGTCGTTTTGATGCCACTTCCTTCCCAATGGGTTTAGAAAGTTTCGTTGAATGTTATCTGTCTCTAATGCCTTATTCAATTTTAAGCCATCCAAAGCTCTTTTAAACTGTGATCGTGAAACTAGATCACCTATCTCTTCTATATCGACTCTTGTTCCTTCTTGCGTCACGTCTTCAGACAAGTCTGCCCCTCATAGAGGCCTTCAATGTACTGTTTCCACCTGTCCGCTCTCTTATCCGCATTTACCATTGGAATGCGCATTGCTTTCTTAATGTTATCACCTTTGCTTTTAATTTCACCGAAGACTGTTTTGACTTTTAAATTTGTTGAGTCAGTTCTTCCGACTATCATTTCTTTTTCGAGTTCTTCACATTCTGTTGTTTCTGTTTATTTTATTCCTAAGTGAATCGTATTTCCGTATTCCTGAATTTCCCATAAAATTTTTGTACTTTCTTTTTTCGTCGATCAATTGATGTACTTCTGTTGCCCATGGCTTTTTTGCAGTTTTCTTTTTATACCTATGTTTTTCTTTCCAAATTCTCTGCGTGGTCTTTTTGGAGATGTCCAGTCCTCTTCAAATGTACTTGTAACGCCGAAAATGCATATCCTCCTATTTCCATCTATTGTACTATAAATTGTTTTCCTTATTTTGTTACCTGAAGATATGACATTTCTGTATCTTTATAGTTATTGTTTTACTATATATATATATATATATATATATATATATATATATATATATATATATATATATATATATATATGCATTTATGTCGATGTATAATTGGTTTGTTTTGTAAATATTATTTGTATTTTTACGCTGGGTCTGGCCTAGGGAAAACTATGCTATCGAACGATTACATCGATAGGTCGTGTGGAGAACCAAAGTGTTTAGGATCTTTGGTAGTGTTAACTATGCCGCATGGAGCGCGGGCAGGGAGAGTGTGGCTGGAGTAGGGCGGTGGAGCTGGTATGTTGTGTGACGCTCCCGCGAGTTGCCGCGCTTTCGGGGTTTGGCAGCATGTTAATTGCGCTCGACTTGCTATGATAGTATCCGACACGGTGTCGCGGACGGGAAGCATTAGCTGGCGCACACCAAGAACCCGTTTCGCCTGGTGACAGTGTCGAGAAGAAGGCGCGCCAACATCCAGCTTCTGCAACAGCGACGGCCGACAATGAGTGACTGTCGCCACCTCCTCGATCGACGGCTTCAAACCTTCAATCAACCAACAAGGAAGACTGGAAGCACGTCAAGTTTTAGAACTGTATGGCAGACCTCAGTTTTTCAAATTATTCAATTAGCAAAATACAGAAACTTAGCATGAACCTTTGTTGCTCATTGTCCCAATTGCATTACCAAGCTGGGTCCCTTCCTTTTCCGAAATGAACTCAGGTGTCTCGAAATTCAAACGCCAGCATTAAAGTAATATCATTCGATTTCACTGCTTTAATTTCAAAGTTCAGTTAAGGTATTCATAGCTGGCTACAATATTTAGATTACACAAACACAAATTAAGAGTGCGAGTTTTGTTACCATATTTTAGCCTACCTGTGACTGCAGTTCAGATAGGTACGTACTAAATTTTACTATTTTTAATTGTTCAAAATCATTTAATTCACGTTCAAAGTTAAATATCTTATTTCTAAATTGCGTAGATTGAAGTAGCTTTTGAGATGATTGTTGAGGTAGCCCAAGACTATCCTTATTTTATTTTATTTCGTTGTGCTTCAGAAGCAAAGTTCACTATTAATTTCACTCACTAAATGAACTTTCAATTTTCCGGTTTTATTAATTCTTTTGCTAAATTAAGTCAGAGTGTAGCGAAATTTATTACTTCTGGCAAACATTCAGTTTTCACACAACACGTGTCAACCTTCTGTTGCCACGCTTTTAGTGATAATTATATGTGCAATAACTTTTCTTTTTTAGTTATTATAGTAGTTGTCCATAGGACTGGCGACTGTAATTTTCCCCAAATCTCAAATATCTAATTAACGCCAGTTAACTGTTAACGTAACGACCGCACATTTACTTTCTTTATTAATTTTACCCTTTTCTCAAAATTAATGTCCACCAATTTCATTTTCATTTTTCCTTTCTTTAGATGTAACCCTTTCCTCCCTCTTTACCGACGGATTAACTTCTGTGACGATTGCTTTTCCCAAATTTCCATTTGGTACACGCGGTTTAATTTTTCACTGTCATTAAGGTCGATAAGTGAGGGGGAGGTTACATACTGCCTACTGAGCTATTCCTTATCGCATTATCTATAGGCTTAGAGAAACTCGAACGCGTCTCTTCATTCCTTAGCACCTCCGTATCTCGCTTCATTGCACATTCATTCTTCGTCACTTATCTTTTAAGCTTCAGCCTACTATTCATCACTACTAAATTGTTGCCTGAGTCTATATCTGATGCCGGATATGGCTTACAATCTGATTTAGAATCTCCGCATGACCATGATGTAATCTGACTGGAATCGTACCGTATCTCCCAGCCTTTTCCCAGTACACGTCCTCCTTTTGTAATTCTTGTTGAGAGCAATACAAAGGATGTGTCTAGAGTGCTCATATTGAGGAAAGACAAAACAGCGTGGCATGAGAAGAATGATGGTGTAACGCATCATGCACGAGAGTGGTTATGACCATACGGCTCTACGAAAATAAGAAGCTCTGCCAAGTTCTCTGGCTGGTCCAGGCATGTGTGTGGCCGATCCGTCATCCACAGTGCAACAGGTCTGTCGTGTACGACGTTCCGCAGCTACAAGGCGTCTTGTACACACCAAGCGTTCTCAAACCATCTTTTACTGACCGTAGAATGTTTTTCGTTGGGTCATGGAAGATGCATTAACTTTATATTTCCCAGTAATCTACCTAGTTTCGTAGAAACACAGACAACGTATGACAAGACGACCAGTACAGTTTATTCTGCATTTTTCTCCAGCTCCTCACTGTCTAACACGCGCTGGGTATAAGGCACAGCAAATCACCCGTTCGGAATATTCATTCGACAAGAAAACGGTACGGAGATAGAATAGCTCAACATATAAGCCGTCTGAATCCGACATAGCTCTGCTCTCTGGACCAACGTCCCGAACACAACACTTCATTGTTAAGGATGGTGACATCTGGTCGTCTATGAGCAAAGCTGGTGTTTGTAGGTTTACGGCACACATCGTGACAAAAGGTCTTATTCCTTTTTCTCCGCACCAACAAGTCCACGACGGCAGCTCTACGTTTGTCTCCATCACTGTATTAAACATGATGTTCAAATGAAGAGAATTTAGGCGGTGCAGAAATACGTCTAGCAATATACAGTAGATTACAAAGGTGCCATACACATTTTACCAAAAGCACGTAGGCTTTCAATTTGCGAACTGACGTTCTCTCTCCTCGTATATATACAGGGTGGTCCATTGATAGTGACCGGGCCAAATATCTCACGAAATAAGCATCAAACGAAAAAACTACAAAGAACGAAACTCCGCTAGCTTGAATGGGGAAACCAGATGGCGCTATGGTTGGCCCGCTAGATGGCGCTGCCATAGGTCAAACGGATATCAATTGCGTTTTTTTTTAAATAGGAAACCCCATTTTTATTACATATTCGTGTAGTACGTAAAGAAATATGAATGTTTTAGTTGGACTACTTTTTTCGCTTTGTGATAGATGGCGCTCTAATAGTCACAAACGTATAAGTACGTGGTATCACGTAACATTCCGCCAAGGCGGACGATATTTGTTTCGTGATACATTACCCGTGTTAAAATGGACCGTTTACCAATTGCGGAAAAGGTCGTATGCTGCTCGGTATCCTGGACGACATCATCCAAGTGTCCGGACCGTTCGCCGGATATTTACGTTATTTAAGGAAACGGAAAGTGTTCAGCCACATGTGAAACGTCAACCACGACCTGCAACAAATGATGATGCCCAAGTAGGTGTTTTATCTGTTGTCGCGGCTAATCGCATATCAGTAGCAGACAAATTGCGCGAGAATCGGGAATCTCAAAAATGTCGGTGTTGAGAATGCTACATCAACATCGATTGCACCCATACCATATTTCCATGCACCAGGAATTGCATAGCGCCGACTTTGAACGTCGTGTACAGTTCTGCCACTGGGCACAAGAGAAATTATGGGACGATGACAGATTTTTTGCACGCATTCTATTTAGCGACGAAGCGTCATTCACCAACAGCGGTAACGTAAACAAGCATAATATGCACTATTGGGCAACGGAAAATCCACGATGGCTGCGACCTTGGAGGGTTAATGTACGGTGCGGCATTATGGGAGGAAGGATAACTGGCCCCCATTTTATCGATGGCAATCTAAATCGTGCAATGTATGCTGATTTCTTACGTAATGTTCTACCGATGTTACTACAAGATGTTTAACTGCATGACAGAATGGCGATGTACTTCCAACATGATGGATGTCCGGCACATAGCTCGCGTGCGGTTGAAGCGTTATTGAATAGCATATTTCATGACAGGTGGATTGGTCGTCGAAGAACCATACCAAGGCCCGCACGTTCACCGGATCTAACGTCCCGGATTTCTTTCTGTGGGGAAAGTTGAAGGATATTTGTTAACGTGATCCACCGACAACGCGTGACAACATGCGTCAGCGCATTGTCAATGCATGTGCGAACGTTACGGAAGGCGAACTACTCGCTGTTGAGAGGAATGTCGTTACACGTATTGCCAAATGCATTGAGGTTGACGGACATCATTTTGAGCATTTATTGCATTTATGTGGTATTTACAGGTAATCACCCTGTAACAGCATGCGTTCTCAGAAATGATAATTTCACAAAGGTACATGTATCACATTGGAACAACCGAAATAAAAATTTTCAAACGTATCTACTTTCTGTATTTTAATTTAAAAAACGTACCTGTTACGAACTGTTCGTCTAAAATTGTGAGCCATATGTTTGCTACTAATGGAGCGCCATTTACCACAAAGCGAAAAAAGTGATCCAACAAAAACATTCATATTTCTTTACGTACTACACGAATATGTAATAAAAAATAGGGGTTACTGTTTAAAAAAACGCAGTTGACATCGTCTTCACCTATGGCAGCGCCATCTAGCGGGCCAACCATAGCGCCATCTAGTTTCCGCCTTCAAGCTAGACAATTTTCGTTCTTTGTAGTTCTTTTCTTTGACGCTTACGTCGTGAGATATTTGGCCCGGTCACGATCAATGGACCACCCTGTAGTCTTCAAATAGCCGAACACAGCCATTTCCAGTCAATGATCGGTTCTGTAAGACCAGAGAACGCAGTCCATTCTATGTAAACACAGGACACATCATTGTGGAGCCAACACCAGCTTGCACATTGCCTTGTTGACAACTTCGATCCATGGCTTCGTGGAGGCTGTGCCGCGCTCGAACCCTTGAATCAGCTCTAATTTTGGGACTTGTCTAACCAGGCCACGGTTCTCCAGTCGTCTAGGGTCCAGCCAATACGGTCACGAACACAGGGGAGGCGCTGCAGGCGATGTCGTGCTGTTAGCAAAGGCACCCACCCCGGCCGTCTGCTGCCATGGCCCATTAACGCCGAATTTCGCCTCACTGTCGTAACGGATACGTTCGTCGTACGCCCCACATTGATTTCTGTGGTTACTTCGCGCAGTGTAGCTTGTCCGTTTGCACTGACAGCTCTACGCACACACTGCCGCTCTCGGTCCTTAAGTGATGGGCCGTCGGCCACTGCGTTGTCCGTGGTGAGAGGTAATGCCTGCAATTTGGTATTCTCGACACAGTCTTCACACTGTGGATCTCGGAATCTTGAATTCCCTAACGAGTTCAGAAAAGCAATGTCCCATGCGTCTAACTCCAACTACCATTCCGCGTTCAAAGTGTGTTAATTCCGGTCGTTCGGCCATAATCTCGTCGGTCTCCTTTTAACATAAATCACCTGAACACAAACGACAGCACCGACAATACACAGGCCCTGCGTAACCTGTATACGCGGCACAACTGCCACCTGTATATGTACATATCGCTGTCCCACGACTTGTCACTTCAGCGTAGTACCGCTATGACGTCTCGGATAATAGCAGGTAGCTGTTCGTGGCATTCAGAATTAATTAATTCTTTTACTTGTAACTTATTCGCATCTAGTTTTACAACCAGTTTTGCCTCTGTCTGAACATTAAAGGCACGTTGTCTTTCATGTGGACGATGACGGAATTGAAATACACTCCTGGAAATTGAAATAAGAACACCGTGAATTCATTGTCCCAGGAAGGGGAAACTTTATTGACACATTCCTGGGGTCAGATACATCACATGATCACACTGACAGAACCACAGGCACATAGACACAGGCAACAGAGCATGCACAATGTCGGCACTAGTACAGTGTATATCCACCTTTCGCAGCAATGCAGGCTGCTATTCTCCCATGGAGACGATCGTAGAGATGCTGGATGTAGTCCTGTGGAACGGCTTGCCATGCCATTTCCACCTGGCGCCTCAGTTGGACCAGCGTTCGTGCTGGACGTGCAGACCGCGTTAGACGACGCTTCATCCAGTCCCAAACATGCTCAATGGGGGACAGATCCGGAGATCTTGCTGGCCAGGGTAGTTGACTTACACCTTCTAGAGCACGTTGGGTGGCACGGGATACATGCGGACGTGCATTGTCCTGTTGGAACAGCAAGTTCCCTTGCCGGTCTAGGAATGGTAGAACGATGGGTTCGATGACGGTTTGGATGTACCGTGCACTATTCAGTGTCCCCTCGACGATCACCAGTGGTGTACGGCCAGTGTAGGAGATCGCTCCCCACACCGTGATGCCGGGTGTTGGCCCTGTGTGCCTCGGTCGTATGCAGTCCTGATTGTGGCGCTCACCTGCACGGCGCGAAACACGCATACGACCATCATTGGCACCAAGGCAGAAGCGACTCTCATCGCTGAAGACGACACGTCTCCATTCGTCCCTCCATTCACGCCTGTCGCGACACCACTGGAGGCGGGCTGCACGATGTTGGGGCGTGAGCGGAAGACGGCCTAACGGTGTGCGGGACCGTAGCCCAGCTTCATGGAGACGGTTGCGAATGGTCCTCGCCGATACCCCAGGAGCAACAGTGTCCCTAATTTGCTGGGAAGTGGCGGTGCGATCCCCTACGGCACTGCGTAGGATCCTACGGTCTTGGCGTGCATCCGTGCGTCGCTGCGGTCCGGTCCCAGGTCGACGGGCACGTGCACCTTCCGTCGAGCACTGGCGACAACATCGATGTACTGTGGAGACCTCACGCCCCACGTGTTGAGCAATTCGGCGGTACGTCCACCCGGCCTCCCGCATGCCCACTATACGCCCTCGCTCAAAGTCCGTCAACTGCACATACGGTTCACGTCCACGCTGTCGCGGCATGCTACCAGTGTTAAAGACTGCGATGGAGCTCCGTATGCCACGGCAAACTGACTGACACTGACGGCGGCGGTGCACAAATGCTGCGCAGCTAGCGCCATTCGACGGCCAACACCGCGGTTCCTGGTGTGTCCGCTGTGCCGTGCGTGTGATTATTGCTTGTACAGCCCTCTCGCAGTGTTCGGAGCAAGTATGGTGGGTCTGAGACACCGGCGTCAATGTGTTCTTTTTTCCATTTCCAGGAGTGTATTTGTTATTTAGATTTGGTACGTAAGTGAAGCTGAAAGTATTTACTGGGGAACTGTACCTACGTAATGTCATCGACATAAATATAGTGAGAACAATGGGAGGCGGAGAACAGGTGCTCTGATAAAGAACACTAATGTCGGTCTTGCTGCCCGATCTTTATCTACGGTGTACGCCATGTAGTGTTTCCTAAATTAGTGTTCGTGCCATGACGAATGCGAAAACCAGACTGATACGGATCATGCAAGTCAAACGTGGTGAAATATTGTTACAGTTGATCCTGAAGAAGATATTCGAGGGCTTTGGATATAAAGAACGAAATGGTGAATAGACGGTAATGTTAAATTAGATCGAACTACGGTTCGATTGTATGGCAACTGTCCTACTCATGAAAGAAAAACTAAATACATCATGCTTAGTATTACGCTTTTCTAAAGATTTTTGATAATGGTTGTACTGATAGCGTCATTGCTTACCACGTCGGGAACACTTTCATTATTACTTTTCTTATTGTATGCATGTTAACGCGTTTTGTATGGGAAGTACGTTAGATGTGTCTAGGCCCTCTGGCAGGCGATAGTTCAGTGCTAACTTGGGACTAGCTGATATCGAAAATAATTCATTCATTTTTTCAGATAAAATTTGAAAAAGATTTCTAATTTCGTATTGGTGATCTCTAGATGTAAGGATGTAGAGGCTTATCTCACTGGGGGTAAGATAGATACTGCCTACAGGAAAATTAAAGAGACCTTTGGAGAGAAGAGAACCACTTGTATGAATATCAAGAGCTCAGATGGCAACCCAGTTCTAAGCAAAGAAGGGAAGGCAGAAAGGTGGAAGGAGTATATAGAGGGTTTATACAAGGGCGATGTACTTGAGGACAATATTATGGAAATGGAAGAGGATGTAGATGAAGAGTTTGACAGAGCACTGAAAGACCTGAGTCGAAACAAGGCCCCGGGAGTAGACAACATTCCATTAGAACTACTGATGGCCTTGGGAGAGCCAGTCATGACAAAACTCTACCATCTGGTGAGCAAGATGTGTGAGACAGGCGGAATACCCACAGACTTCAAGAAGAATATAGTAATTCCAATCCCAAAGAAAACAGGTGTTGACAGATGTGAAAATTACCGAACTATCAGTTTAATAAGTCACAGCTGCAAAATACTAACGCGAATTCTTTACAGACGAATGGAAAAACTGGTAGAAGCGGACCTCTGGGAAGATCAGTTTGGATTCCGTAGAAATGTTGGAACACGTGAGGCAATACTAACCTTACGACTTATCTTAGAAGAAAGATTAAGAAAAGGCAAACCTACGTTTCTAGCATCTGTAGACTTAGAGATATCTTTTGACAATGTTGACTGGAATACTCTCTTTCAAATTCTAAAGGTGGCAGGAGTCAAATACAGGGAGCGAAAGGCTATTTACAATTTGTACAGAAACCAGATGGCAGTTATAAGAGTCGAGGAGCATGAAAGGGAAGCAGTGGTTGGGAAAGGAGTGAGACAGGGTTGTAGCCTCTCCCCGATGTTATTCAATCTGTATATTGAGCAAGCAGTAAAGGAAACAAAAGAAAAATTCGGAGTAGGTATTAAGATTCATGGAGAAGAAGTAAAAACTTTGAGGTTCGCCGATGACATTGTAATTCTGTCAGAGACAGCAAAGGACTTGGAAGAGCAGTTGAACGGAATGGACAGTGTCTTGAAAGGAGGATATAAGATGAACATCAACAAAAGCAAAACGAGGATAATGGAATGTAGTCAAATTAAATCGGGTGATGCTGAGGGGATTAGATTAGGAAATGAGACACTTAAAGTAGTAAAGGAGTTTTGCTATTTAGGGAGTAAAATAACTGATGATGGTCGAAGTAGAGAGGATATAAAATGTAGACTGGCAATGGCAAGGAAATCGTTTCTGAAGAAGAGAAATTTGTTAACATCGAGTATAGATTTAAGTGTCAGGAAGTCGTTTCTGAAAGTATTTGTATGGAGTGTAGCCATGTATGGAAGTGAAACATGGACGATAACCAGTTTGGACAAGATGAGAAGAGAAGCTTTTGAAATGTGGTGCTACAGAAGAATGCTGAAGATAAGGTGGGTAGATCACGTAACTAATGAGGAGGTATTGAATAGGATTGGGGAGAAGAGAAGTTTGTGGCACAACTTGACTAGAAGAAGGGATCGGTTGGTAGGACATGTTTTGAGGCATCAAGGGATCACAAATTTAGCATTGTAGGGCAGCGTGGAGGGTAAAAATCGTAGAGGGAGACCAAGAGATCAATGCACTAAGCAGATTCAGAAGGATGTAGGTTGCAGTAGGTACTGGGAGATGAAGAAGCTTGCACAGGATAGAGTAGCATGGAGAGCTGCATCAAACCAGTCTCAGGACTGAAGACCACAACAACAACAACTAGATGGCGGAGATTTTTCCGCAATCTCGGTGCTCGTACCACTGTAGGCTATACAGAGAAATGAGTGTGCCCCTCTTCGCCATTCCGGACTTATGCTTTGCCCAGTTTTTTTTAAAGTAGACAGGCGTTAGCAGCATCCCTGTTATTTATAATTCAAGGTAATTCAGGAGTCAGAGTCGAAACTTTTCTCGTTAGGATAGTACTTACATGGGCACGTGATGGTAGAGAGCCATGAACTTATGGGCGAGTTGACGAATTTTTACATTTACTACAGCGGTCTATAGTTTCTGTAACCATTGTGCTTCTGAGACGTTCGCTGACAGAGCGCCATGATCTGCACGTTAAATGCTCTTACATATTATATCGCGCGATTTCAGCATTGAATAATTGTGTATAGTAGAAGACAAATGTTACGTCACGCACTGAGACCCCGGGATTAGCTTTGTCGATCTTTCTTGTTAGTATTACATCTGTGAGGGTGTGACTGAACGTCGAGTGTGTAGCTTACAGAGGAAGAATGTTCATGTTGTCGCAGCTGAACAATCTTCGTAATTTTGTTGCATTTAGAGTCTATATACGTTACTCTGATGAGGATGAGTTACTTGCGTTGAGAACGAAGTAATAAGAATACCGATTGGAAGGATGGCAGTGAGCTGACTTCGGTGCCTTATGGAATATATCAGTTATGCGGTTCTTGCTCTGTAGACTTCTTTCGATAAACGTCAGTTTCTATGAACCATTCGGGTTCAAAATGCTTGAATTTATAGTAAGGGAAGTGTAAGAAGATACTTTCCAACGGAAAGCTACTGGGAAAAGAAGGTGCGAGAAACAGACAATAAAAAGAAAATCGCAGATATTTTGGGGTTAGCGTAAGTGCATGGAGATGGGTTTGTATGTACTCACTTAGCACGAAAGATAGAGGAAGTTTGAAACTTCCTGCTCGAACAAAAATTTTTAATATGTCGGATTTAATGCGTTTATGATAAGTGCCGTTGTGCTGTTTTGGTAATTAATGAAACTAAGTGAATTAAATAATCAGTGACAGAAAAATGTTAGCATAAGTTTTTTTGACACAAGTGGGTGCGAACCGTGGTCTGACTATTACGTTAACACATACAGTCACTTCATTTGACTACGATATATTATTTCATGACATATGCTCCACAGTTCTGTGCAGATGGCAATCAAATACAAAAACTGCTGTACGATCCAGAAGAAGCAACAAGTTTGAATCTAAGTTTATACGAAGCTACAGATTTAAAACTATCACGTCACTGTGTTGTATAAGGGCACACACAACAGGCACAATGTTATGTAGAAGGAACGGGAGTGTAGAGACTTATCCACTACTGCCCAATGTTATTAATAGTGATTAGCGAGTCTGTGCTACAACGCACTGTATTTAACTTTATAAATGTTTCCAGTTTAGCACTGAAATCAGTCAATTTATTTCTGCTGATTTACTGTTGGCTCCAAGCTTAAGTTTCTCGAATTGCTTGCCTGATAAAATTTCGTTTTACATGTGTTACTATCCATGCTGTGTTCATGTAATGCTTACTTGATGAGCAAATGCGTAATTTATCCCTTGCAAAACGACTTTCCACCAGCCCGTATTTTACTTTTACCACCAAACGCAAAGTTACACTACGCTCAGTTCAGTATGCAGGTTCGAGCTCTTCAGTTCAAAGGAAAGTAGAAGTCTGCACTGATGTCATTAAAGTGGATACGAAAACTGAGACTGGCCGAGGATGATGTGAATGAAAATCAGCAGCCTTGTTATTAAAGCGATCGTCTCTCCATTCATTTAAAATGACTGATGGAGACCAAGTTCTGATAGAGAGTCGAAGATTCGAATCCCACTCCTCCCCCAACAGAAGTCCAGTGCCACAGCCACTGTGCCACCTGTCTTGGTTTTATTCTGAAATCGTGACTTTTCTGGGCCGCAAGCACTGTAATATTTGATTGAAACTTCGAAAAGGGTGATCTAATAGCAATTAGTATCGTTCCACTAGTGTTCAGCTGCCCTACTATTAAATGTAAGTGGGAGTACATCTCATACTGCTATTAGGTTAAATTACTGTTGTATGAGAGACAAACATTAAATGAGGAATCGTTTTATGAGCCAGCTTTGTGAAAATCCGCGTCTGTGTAAATGGAAGCAGCAGTCGCTAATGTCTCTACCTGATAAGCAGCTGAGCACTTGCGTACCATGGCCTACTTTGGATTGCTTGTAAAAACTGATATTTATGAACTTTTTTTCAGGTCAGAGATTTGTTGGATAACAACTTGTATCAACAGTGTGGACTGGCTTTCTTGCCCCAACCTTACTGAGGACGTTCGCACACTCTATTGGGACTGGTTCTGCAAGACCGTTACTACTGCATTATATAACGCCCCACCGGCAGGGAGGTGCGTGGTGGGTGAGCGTATTGCCAGGTGGCAGAGATCATTATCTTCACCAGCTGTTCGCCAATTCGTAACAGGAATTCCAGCTGAAAAAAAAAAAACTTATATTCGTCTCATTTCATTTGGACTTACTTTCTTTCAGCCTTGGAAATCCCCGTACGTATGCGAGGAAAGGTTTAATAGGAATACCCTGGACTGTGGAAATCCTGATTATTAAAAACCCTTCACTCAGCTTAGCTGCTGCTTTATCACATAGTAAAGTATCTTTTCTCACTGGTAGAAAGAGGTATTTAAATTTTGCAGGAAGTATGCAGTGCATGAATAAAGGTTTGCCTCGATAAAGACACACTACAAATCTCGATGGCACCGTGTGGGTAATGATATTTCACGCATCAAGATGTAATCAGATTTTCTGTTGTACTGAATCACCTTTATCTTTTTCTTACCACGCATATTATGATCTATTGATGTATCAGGGCCTGTTAGTTATTGTACATCGTCTTCGTTTGAAGCTCCATTGACTGAAAATATTGTCAGGACTTCCACTTAAAACGTGGTTAAACGTATTAATTTGGACTTCGTAAAATATATTTGCAGGTTCGACTCATTGAGTGTAAAATATTTAGACGATGCGGTTCGTTAGGGAATCGATCGTTTTGCCTTCAAACGAGGTATCTACAGCTACCTGATATATCTAATCGAAACACATAAAATCTTCAAAATAAAATTAATATGTTAATTATAAAGGTCTCTCGATTAAATGCAGACTCCTTTAGCTGTAAATACTCTGATTATTGTTCAATAAAACAGAAAATATGGAGAGAAAGCTCCACGAACATTTTAATTTCTTGGCGATGAAAACAAAAGTAAGTGGCAAGAGTTCTCGCTTCCTAAATTTTCTTTTGTTTCTATAAAAAAAGATCTAATTAAAGCATTTATTTGATTCACCTCATGCACACTGTCTATGATTTATAGTTAGTATCTGTTCCTTAATTTTAGATTAGCACGTACATATTGGGCAACATAATTCTGTTTCTTACATGATACGTTTCAACTATTCTCCAGACGAGAGCACAAACAAAGTTGCGTCTTCTAGACTGTTTTAAGTTCACCGTTATCTGGAACTTGTGACTTCTTATGAGCTAAGGTAGCTTTAGATTCCTGTACACACATTTTTAGAATATGGAACGTGTTAACTGCATATGGCATACATTAAATTATTACTGTGCCTTCACTTTCTCTGAAAAGAACTGTTTTGATTTCTTACTTTTCTACCGTTAAATCTGTCGTCTTAGGCTGCTATTGTTGTTGTTGTTGTAGTCTTCAGTCCAGAGACTGGTTTGATGCAGCTCTCAATGCTAATCTATCCTGTGCAAGCTTCTTCATCTCCCAGTACCTACTGCAGCCTATATCCTTCTGAATCTGCTTAGTGTATTCATCTCTTGGTCTCCCTCTACGATTTTTACCCTCCACGCTGCCCTCCAATGCTAAATTTGTGATCCCTTGATGCCTCAGGACATGTCCTACCAACCGATCCCTTCTTCTAGTCAAGTTGTGCCACAAACTTCTCTTCTCCCCAATCCTATTCAATACCTCCTCATTAGTTACGTGATCTACCCACCTAATCTTCAACATTCTTCTGTAGCACCACATTTCGAAAGCTTCTATTCTCTTCTTGTCCAAACTATTTATTGTCCATGTTTCACTTCCATACATGGCTACACTCCTTACACATACATTCAGAAAAGACTTTCTGACACTTAAATCTATACTCGATGCTAACAAATTTATCTTCTTCAGAAACGATTTCCTTGCCATTGCCAGTCTACATTTTATATCCTCTCTACTTCGACCATCATCAGTTATTTTGCTCCCCAAATAGCAAAACTCCTTTACTACTTTAAGTGTCTCATTTCCTAATCTAATTCCCTCAGCATCACCCGACTTCATTCGACTACATTCCATTATCCTCGTTTTACTTTTGTTGATGTTCATCTTATATCCTCCTTTCAAGACACTGTCCATTCCGTTCAACTGCTCTTCCAAGTCCTTTGCTGTCTCTGACAGAATTACAATGTCATCGGCGAACCTCAAAGTTTTTATTTCTTCTCCCTGGATTTTAATACCTACTCCAAATTTTTCTTTTGTTTCCTTTACTGCTTGCTCAATATACAGATTGAATAACACCGGGGAGAGGCTACAACCCTGTCTCACTCCCTTCCCAACCACTGCTTCCCTTTCATGCCCCTCGACTCTTATAACTGCCATCTGGTTTCTGTACAAATTGTAAATAGCCTTTCGCTCCCTGTATTTTACCCCTGCCACCTTTAGAATTTGAAAGAGAGTATTCCAGTCAACATTGTCAAAAGCTTTCTCTAAGTCTACAAATGCTAGAAACATAGTTTTGCCTTTCCTTAATCTTTCTTCTAAAATAAGTCGTATGGTCAGTATTGCTTCACGTGTTCCAACATTTCTACGGAATCCAAACTGATCTTCCCCGAGGTCGGCTTCTACCAGTTTTTCCATTCGTCTGTAAAGAATTCGCGTTAGTATTTTGCAGCTGTGGCTTATTAAACTGATAGTTCGGTAATTTTCACATCTGTCAACACCTGCTTTCTTTGGGATTGGAATTATTATATTCTTCTTGAAGTCTGAGGGTATATCGCCTGTCTCGTATATCTTGCTCACCAGATGGTAGAGTTTTGTCCGGACTGGCTCATCTAGTTCTAATGGAATGTTGTCTACTCCCGGGGCTTTGTTTCGACTCAGGTCTTTCAGTGCTCTGTCAAACTCTTCACGCAGTATCTCCCAAATCATCTTCATCCACATCCTCTTCCATTTCCATAATTTTATCCTCAAGTACATCGCCCTTGTACAGACCCTCTATATATTCCTTCCACCTTTCTACTTTCCCCTCTTTGCTTAGAACTGGGTTTCCATCTGAGCTCTTGATATTCATACAAGTGGCTCTCTTTTCTCGAAAGGTCTCTTTAATTTTCCTGTAGGCTGCATCTATCTTGCCCCTAGTGAGATAAGCCTCTACATCCTTACATTTGTCCTCTAGCCATCCATGCTTAGCCGTTTTGCACTTCCTGTCGACCTCATTTTTGAGACGTTTGTATTCCTTTTTGCCTGCTTCATTTACTGCATTTTTATATTTTCTCCTTTCATCAATTAAATTCAATATTTTTCTGTTACCCAAGGATTTCTACTAGCCCTCGTCTTTTTACCTACTTGATCCTCTGCTGCCTTCACTACTTCATCCCTCAGTGCTACCCATTCGTCTTCTACTGTATTTCTTTCCCTCATTCCTGTCAATTGTTCCCTTATGCTGTCCCTTAAACTCTGTACAACCTCTGGTTTAGTCAGTTTATCCAGGTCCCATCTCCTTAAATTCCCACCTTTTTTGCAATTTATTCAATCTACAGTTCATAACCAATAGATTGTGGTCAGAGTCCACATCTTCCCCTGGAAATGTCCTACAATTTAAAACCTGGTTCCTAAATCTCTGTCTTACCATTATATACTCGTAATCTATCTGATACCTTTTAGCGTCTCCAGGATTCTTCCATGTATACAACCTTCTTTTATGATTCTTGAACCAAGTGTTAGCTATGATTAAGTTATGCTCGGTGCAAAATTCTACCAGACGGCTTCCTCTTTCATTTCTTAGCCCCAATCCATATTCTCCTACTATGTTTCCTTCTCTCCCTTTTCCTACTGTCGAATTCCAGTCACCCATGACTATTAAATTTTCGTCTCCCTTCACTACCTGGATAATTTTTTTAATCTCATCATACATTTCTTCAATTTCTTCGTCATCTGCAGAGCTAGTTGGCATATAAACTTGTACTACTGTAGTAGGCATGGGCTTTGTGTCTATCTTGGCCACTATAATACGTTCACTATGCTGTTTGCAGTAGCTTACCCGCACTCCTATTTTTTTATTCATTATTGAACCTACTCCTGCATTACCCCTATCGATACTTGCATGTTCAGTAGTGCTGCTTAACCCGTACGTACAAGGCATAATCACTGTGTACACATTTGTGTGTGTGTGTGTGTGAGAGAGAGAGAGAGTTGTAGATGTATTTTAGATGCAGAAACACTGCAAATTATATCCTTCATATAATCTTTACGCAAATAAATTTAAACATGATGCAAAAAAGTTCGGACCGGATACTATTGAGCACAGCCAACATGGCGGCTCCAGGCCAACATTGTGATTGGCTGTTTCAATTTTGATGGTATTTAAAGTACTGGCGTTATCGGTGGTAAAGAGAGGGGAGGGGAAGGGGATGGGGTGCGAAGAAACTAGAAAACGCAACTTGCATCTTCAAATTTTTTGCCCACTGTCATCTTCGTGACATTGATTCAAGGTCACTGATGACGCCACTGCCCATGGCATGTATATAAACCCACCCCTGCGTGTTGGCATCCTGGTGGGTGAAGGTGAAAGTGGACCGGGTAGATCTTTCTATACTGCTAGTATTAACGATTGGTTCTGCCTAGTTTTCATTACTCTCGCCATGTTGTGTACCATCGCAGTGGCAGAGTTTCGACAGAACGAGTTATTGGACGCATTTATTTTTCACATATAGTGTAAATATGTTCCGAAACTTCTAGGAATGTAGAGAAAGCGGATGTTTTTCTATATATGGCGATTATACACTCCTGGAAATGGAAAAAAGAACACATTCACACCGGTGTGTCAGACCCACCATACATGCTCCGGACACTGCGAGAGGGCTGTACAAGCAATGATCACACGCACCGCATAGCGGACACACCAGGAACCGCGGTGTTGGCCGTCGAATGGCGCTAGCTGCGCAGCATTTGTGCACCGCCGCCGTCAGTGTCAGCCAGTTTGCCGTGGTATACGGAGCTCCATCGCAGTCTTTAACACTGGTAGCATGCCGCGACAGCGTGGACGTGAACCGTATGTGCAGTTGACGGACTTTGAGCGAGGGCGTATAGTGGGCATGCGGGAGGCCGGGTGGACGTACCGCCGAATTGCTCAACACGTGGGGCGTGAGGTCTCCACAGTACATCGATGTTGTCGCCAGTGGTCGGCGGAAGGTGCACGTGCCCGTCGACCTGGGACCGGACCGCAGCGACGCACGGATGCACGCCAAGACCGTCGGATCCTACGCAGTGCCGTAGGGGACCGCACCGCCACTTCCCAGCAAATTAGGGACACTGTTGCTCCTGGGGTATCGGCGAGGACCATTCGCAACCGTCTCTATGAAGCTGGGCTACGGTCCCGCACACCGTTAGGCCGTCTTCCGCTCACGCCCCAACACCGTGCAGCCCGCCTCCAGTGGTGTCGCGACAGGCGTGAATGGAGGGACGAATGGAGACGTGTCGTCTTCAGCGATGAGAGTCGCTTCTGCCTTGGTGCCAATGATGGTCGTATGCGTGTTTGGCGCCGTGCAGGTGAGCGCCACAATCAGGACTGCATACGACCGAGGCACACAGGGCCAACACCCGGCATGATGGTGTGGGGAGCGATCTCCTACACTGGCCGTACACCACTGGTGATCGTCGAGGGGACACTGAATAGTGCACGGTACATCCAAACCGTCATCGAACCCATCGTTCTACCATTCCTAGACCGGCAAGGGAACTTGCTGTTCCAACAGGACAATGCACGTCCGCATGTATCCCGTGCCACCCAACGTGCTCTAGAAGGTGTAAGTCAACTACCCTGGCCAGCAAGATCTCCGGATCTGTCCCCCATTGAGCATGTTTGGGACTGGATGAAGCGTCGTCTCACGCGGTCTGCACGTCCAGCACGAACGCTGGTCCAACTGAGGCGCCAGGTGGAAATGGCATGGCAAGCCGTTCCACAGGACTACATCCAGCATCTCTACGATCGTCTCCATGGGAGAATAGCAGCCTGCATTGCTGCGAAAGGTGGATATACACTGTACTAGTGCCGACATTGTGCATGCTCTGTTGCCTGTGTCTATGTGCCTGTGGTTCTGTCAGTGTGATCATGTGATGTATCTGACCCCAGGAATGTGTCAATAAAGTTTCCCCTTCCTGGGACAATGAATTCACGGTGTTCTTATTTCAATTTCCAGGAGTGTATTTTCTGCCAAGATGAGGTAGTCAACCAGCTGTACAAGCAATTTTTTCGATGATTTCTGGTATTGTATCGGAACATCATTTAGAGTAATACGAGGCAAACGTTCTCTGAATTAAAACCACAATATTGTTTGATGGGATACTAAAACTGTTTGTATCTTCTTCCATTCAGTATAAGTCGTAAGTCTAGCACTCATTTGACGAATGGAAACGAAACTTCATTCATCTGGACGGTGCCAGTATTTGTATCTACAGGGCTGGCTCTTAAGTTGGAAGTTATTGACATAAATGGTTCAAATGGCTCTGAGCACTATGGGACTCAACTGCTGTGGTCATAAATCCCCTAGAACTTAGAACTACTTAAACCTAACTAACCTAAGGACATCACACACATCCATGCCCGAGGCAGGATACGAACCTGCGACCGTAGCGGTCGTGCGGTTCCAGACTGTAGCGCCTTTAACCGCTCGGCCACTCCAGCAGGCTTATTGACATAAGAATAATATTTACAGGAGGAAAAATCGATGAGATGTCTTTGACATACATGAACAATCGCCGGTCGAACCCTGTGGAATTTCTGAAAGTACATGCTTTTGGTTCCCAAGTAACTCTGAAATCAATTCAGTGCACAATCTAAAAATTTTAACTATCTGATTTTGCTTAACAGTATATGAAAGTTGACAGCATCAAATGCCTTGCTGAAGTCTAGTAATGCCAACATTGTGACCTCTAAGTTGTTTATAGCATCTTTGAAATCACAATAATGTTGGTTTACGAGCTTGGTTTATCTCACCTGAAATACGGGCAAGCTACACATCAACGAGCTGGCCTTTGAAGGCGAGCTTAGCGCACCACACAAAGGGATTAGGGGATAGGAGACAATAGCGAAAACCCACCAGTTACGGAAGACGAGCATGCCTGTGGTCAAGTGACACTATCAGCTACTGGACAGAAGGGAAATACCAAAAATGAATTTACTGGAGTCTCAAAGTGTGTGAGGATATCAGACCGTGTGTCTTAATGCGACCTGTTCTTAGGACCATTGCACTTCGTTTTATGACCTCTAGTCCACAACTAATACATTTTATAAACAGAAAGTTAACAAACATTCAACATAAACTACTGGGAAACCAATTCACCTACACTCTGTATCGATATGTGAAACTGAAGCTTTATGTTTAGTAGAAAAGTAATAACTTGGTTTATCTGAGACTCAAATGATAAGAGAATAATGACGACTTTAATTAATACGATTCAAATGGTTCAAATGGCTCTGTGAAGTATGGGACTTAACTTCTGAGGTCATCAGTCTCCTAGAACTTAGAACTACTTAAACCTAACTAACCTAAGGACATCACACACATCCATGCCCGTGGCAGGATTCGAACCTGCGACCGTAGCGGTCGTGCGGTTCCAGACTGTAGCGCCTAGAACCACTCGGCCATCCTGGCCGGCTAATATGATTCAATCAAATGCATCAGAGCACAATGTCATCCACACAAACTCTTATAATTACGACATAGTGTGTTTCCAAATGCCTCTAACCTTTCCCTAAATATGAGTAATATTAGCCGTAAGTAATATCTACGTGCCAAATTATGTATTATGTTGGTAGATTGAGACAGGTAATTATGTAAATAAGCTACAATTTAAATCTGGTGTATCTTACCTATGAATTGAGTTTATCACAAGGAAGGATAGAAGTCTGTGTACTTTCTTGAAGAGGGATTATCATTTACACATTTATATTTCTTAAGTTCTATTAATCTTAACGTAAGAAGTGATGCCACCGCTCAATGTTTTTATTGGTTACTGCTATACCAGTCGAATTAGTATGACTTGAACGGTTGGAGGATAATAGGCGTGAGAAGGTGCTTATTTTGATATGCTGTGTGGTAGTCAAATGTATGCATTTGTTGATGAAGATAATTTTAACCAAAATTCTGTAACAAGTCTGAAAATTAACTAAAGTGTTCTGATTTCCGCGGTTTGAAATAGGTGGTGCAGCAGCGTCTTGTGGTCTTTTGCTGGCGGCTCTTGTTCGAGGGAGGCCCTGGAAGTCAGTGTTCGGTAGTCGGTGGAGACAAAAGCTGCTAATTTTTCTGAGAGGCAATCTAGCCGCACCGTTTCAATGCTTAGATGTAAGAGGCACAGACTTGGAGCAGTTAACATGGTGATTGCATGTGCCAGCCTCTACCGACCGGCGTGCGCACAAGGAGATGATGTCATGGCCAACACGGGCGCAGCTTTCCGACAGTCAGTAGACAGAATGCACTTTGCGAGCACGAGCGTGTGTCACTGGAGGTTTTTTTCGCCAGATATGTCTAGTGGAAACGTTATGGTGGAGAAGGGTGCCTGTGTTCTCGAATGTCAGTGTATGCAAGACTTCAGATATACTTAGTGCTATGAGCTGTTCGTGGCGGAAATTTAATTACTTGATTTTCCTATTATTTGCATGGGATTCTCAAAGAATGAAAATACGTTTTATTATGAAGAAGGACCAGCATAAGCTGGTGGTGAGTGTTTTAAGCTATCTATTTGATTGAAACTTCCTGGCAGATTAAAACTGTCTGCCAGACCGAGACTCGAACTCGGGACCTTTGCCATTCGCGGGCATGTGCTCTACCAACTGAGCTACCCAAGCACGACTCACGCCCCGTTCTCGCAGTTTTACTTCTTCCAGTACCTCGTCTCCTACCTTCCAAACTTAACAGAAGCTCTCCTGCGAACCTCGCAGAACTAGCACTCCTGAAAGAAAGGATATAGCTAAGACATGGCTTAGCCACAGCGTGGGGGATGTTTCCAGAATGAGACTTTCACTCTGCAGCGGAGTGTGCGCTGATGATATCAGCGCACACTCCGCTACAGAGAGAAAATCTCATTCTGGAAATATCTATTTGACTCCTGTAAATCTTTAAACAATTAATTTGCTGGGGGTACATTTTTTTGTAGCACATTGGCATGAGCCTTCCCTTTGTCCCTTGCATTAACCAATAGGAACATAGCGTTCTGAAGAGGGATGTAAATTTTCATCTGTGGGTTTGGAGGTGTTGGTACAAGCACAAAAAGGAAGTAGCCACTTGAGGTGGGAATTCCCCAGCAAAACACACCGCTGTAAACTACGGCGCCTGCGGCTGTGGGGTCACCTGGCTACCGGACGGTCACAGAAAATGTAGATTGTGTCAGTTGTTATGGGCAACGGAGCTCTGTGGGCACTCAGTATGCATCGTGTAATTTCAATATTGATTGACAGTCTGTGTACAGTGAACATGCTAATACTGAGAAATGTGCGTTTCGGGGTAGAAGGTGGGCGATCTCTTGTGGTGTGGCGTGTTATTGTTAGCTTGGGTGCACTTCCAGTGGACAGCATATGCTTGCCACTTAGCTGCCTTGGAGTGTTGTGGTGGACACCGATGTGGGGGACAGCACAGCAGATGGTGTGTGTGCTTGTGTGTAGATGCAATTAGATTGGTCAAATACGCATTCCTGATTTGATATCACAACTGAGCTGTAAGTGGTGTAGGGAGGAAAGCGGAGAAATGTAGCATAATAGGTTAAAGGTGCTGTCGGGAGACTTTCTGTGTACTGCAATGGAACTGTAAGTGGTGCAATGAGAGAGGGAGACTAGGGGGTGGGGGAGAAAAAATGGTAAGGATTTCTCAGAATGACGGATTATCATAAATTATGGAGTGGGGATGGGGTGGTAGCACAGTTGAACTGTGAGGGATGAAGGCTGTCAAGAGGATTTCTAGAAGGATACAAGGGGGTCATAAAACAAGGGGAAGGGTTAGTGTAGACAGGGGAGGAAGGTGGTCAGTGAGATGAAAAAGTTTCTCAGAAGGATTGGTCATATATCAATTAATGCCAAGGCAGTCATAACTCAATCAAGTTTGGCCCTGAATGTATGTATGCCCTTGATGTATGTAACCTACAATAACACAACACCCCAGAATATCGCTCCTGAATGTGTGCATGTATGCAACACACACAAGCAAAATGCCTCAGGAACCTCCTTGCCCTACAACTACCATAGTCTGTTCCATATGATCTACAAAAAAAACCAACAGGGAAAGGCACAGGATCGCCGTGAATCACACAAATGAGGAAAGATCTTGCAGCTTTCCATATTACGCAACACAGAATAAATAACAGCGGTGCCTACCATTTAGCTATTGAAAGCAGAGCCGTTTACAGAATGTGAGACCAGGAAATGATCCGAGGAATGCACAATACAGTTCAGGAATAGTGGGCTAAGACATAAGCTCGAGAGACCAACAAGAAAAGAGCTACTAAATTTCATCAAGAATTCTGTAAGTGGTTGACGGCAACAGCACAGCAAAATCACAAACAGTATGGTCCACACGTAACCAAATGAGTAAAGCAATATCAGTGAGTGATCACTAGTTGTTTTACACACAATTTAAAATTGAAGAAATATTTATGTAGTACCAAGGAGACCATTTCCACATCGATGAACAGTTTGAATGACAGTCTATTTATTCCATCTTTTCTCAGTATTGAGGGAAAAAGAAAGTAGAATAAGGGTGTATAAATAAATCGCAAGTGTTCTTTTCAAAGGGATCTTCCCGAAATTTGTCTTAAGAAAATTAGGGAAATCATGAAAAAATCAGAGAAGCGTAGCCTAAAATGAGCTTGAACCATTGCTCCACAGAGTAATAGTCCACAGCAGCAATGATTTAACACAATTTCATTGTTCAAAATATCTGAGGCGAAGTCTGTTTGCGAACTTTTGCCGTAAACATTGCACACATACGTCTAGCAACTAAGAGAATGGCAGGGCTCTGACTCAGTACTATAGATTTTTCATGTATCGTCCAATATGAAGTAACCCTGCAGAGAGAACTTTAACTGGCAGTCCTGCTACATCGACCGGGCTTAATGGTCGTAATTCCATAACTTAGGGTAATTTTGAGGACGCTAATAGCCAACAGCACAGAGAGAATTATTGAAGCAGGAGCAGCAGTTGTCTGCCTGCAGTATAGGATCCACAGGAAATGAAAGGCGTGTTTCACTCAGCTGTTCCCGAACTAGAATTCAGATGTCATTTCTGGAAACTGCCAATTCTGTCAACGTTTTGAGGCATTTATAAATAATCGAAACGGATTTCAATATAATGTATTCTGAGTAAGGTTTTTTTTATTTAACTTTCGGGTTTACGTTAGACTTATATTTCATGTTTAATGCGAACATTCGTGGGGGAAGTATTTTAACCCATTGACAGATTTACGGAATATCTTCAGTCACATTTACTGATCTTGTGTTTCATCCTACAAAAAAAATTTCGCGGGGCAATTACTAAATCCCCTTGACATACACAAACATATAACAGCACTATATCCCTGGAAACCATAGTAATTTCTCCACGAGTGGTCAAGATTCTAAAATTTCCATTTATGGCAATCACTCAGTGAAACTGAAGGAGTATCGTCTTCCAAGAATAAAATTCGACAGGAGGTACATAAAATTCATTGCACTTCATATGGTTAACAGTTAACCATTTAATACAGTTTGGAAAGTACTTGAAAGTGTTGTATCTAGAAGATAGCGTACCTCGTAAAACACGATGTTTAAAATCACATGGAGGAATGGGCACCAGACGCCGCTATAAGCAGTTTACACCATCTGCTACAGTTTTTCTTGTTGTTGGAGACGAGGTTATGATTTTTACAGCGTTTCTCAATATTTCGCGTTCTATACTTCTAAGTGCTGTATAATGTACCTGTACTAGCTGACAACCCACCGTTGCAATAGTATGTATTTGTTCCAGATTTCTATTGGTTTAGCTCCCCCTTTTCCCTCTGTCTACCTCCTCTTTCTCCCCTCTCTGTCCATCTTCTCGCCCCCCCCCTCCCCATCTCTGTCATTCTCCTTTTCTTTCTATCTCCTCCTCTTCCCTCTCTCTGTCCATTTCCTCTTCTCTCTCTGTCTCTCTCCTCTTCTTTCTCTGTCTATTTACTCCTCACCATATCACTGTCCATCTTCTCATCCCCTCCTCTCTGCCCATCTCTTCCTCTCCCCTATGTCCTTCTCTTTCATTCCTTTGCACCTCGCCCCCCCTCTTTCCTCTCTATCTCCTCCTCTTCTCTTTCTCTATTCATTTTCCCCTTCCCCCCTATCTCTCTCTCTCTCTCTCTCTTTCTCTCTATCCCTCTCCGCCCCTGTTCTCCTACCTTTCTCTTTCCACATTATTACCCCCACCCCAATAGGAGGTTGGTAGGACTTAGCCGGCGGTATTTTTTTCCAGATGTAATGAGTGTACCAAATTTGGCTGAAATCAATCCATAGGAAGTTTTTCACATATGGCTTTGCCCTTTCAGGCACATGCTACATGCATTTCAAATATATTATCATATTTGACACGTATTTCCACATATATTTCAAATGTATGTATAGCGAATTTCACCCTGCAGTTTCATTTTCATGAACTCAATGTTTATGGCCTCTTATTTCCTGAAATGTGTGTCGCAAATGATATAACTTGGCAGGTATATCCGGTTGTATATGTGGTTACTGTCTGTGAAATGTGTTGTGAATAGAATTGTTAGTAAAGAAGTAATAATTTAAAACGTCAAGCATGATGTGACAGTTTTTCACACACCTCAGTTTTATGACGTCATATCTCGCGCGCCACACTGATTTTTCACCCCCAACCGCTTTGACAGGTAGGTGATTCATACCTCCCAAACGATTCTTTCCAGACGGTGAGGGATATGTGTATCAAGTTTAGTGGAAGTCGGTCTAGTGGTTTACGAGGACACATGGAATACACATAGATACAGACATGTGTATTGTACATCCATTTTTACAATAAGTATGGATTACAGAGGGAATCAAAGGAATGCAGTTTTCGTCAGTAGCTGAGATCATCTATCTGTTTTATGCACCACAATAAATTCCAAGCAATAGAACTGTAATACAGAGGGAATGAAAAGAATATAGTTCTTCCCTGCAGCTAACTTCCCACCAGCTGACATCCCTCATTAGCTGACACCATCCCTACGATCTACACACCACAGTAAATTTCCTAAAAAAAGGGCTCTGAGCATTATGGGACTTAACATCTAAGGTCATCAGTCCCCTAGAACGTAGACCTACTTAAACCTAACTAACCTAAGGACATCACACACATGCATGCCCGAGGCAGGATTCGAACCTGCGACCGTAGCAGTCGCGCGATTCCGGACTGAGGCGCCTAGAACCGCATGGCCACTGCGGCCGGCAGCAAATTTCCAGGCAGCAAGATTGTATACAGTTCCAGAAGGAATAAGAGTAACGCAGTTTCCTCCATTAGCTGAAATGTCGTTCCTAACTTACACACCACAGTAAATTTCATGGCAGCAACATCATAATATACACTGAAGAGCCAAGGAAACTGGTAAATATTCGCGCACAGATCGTGTAGGGCACCCACGAGTACACAGAAGTGCCGCAACACGACGTGTCATGGCCTCGGATAACTTCCATGAATTCTGCAGGGCTGTCCATAAATCCATAAGAGGATAGAGATCTCTTCTGAACAGCACGTTGCAAGGCAACCCAGATATGCTCAATAATGTTCATATCTGGGGAATTTGGTGGCCAGCGGAAACATTTAAACTCAGAAGAGTGTTCCCAGAGTCACTTTGTAGCAGTGCTGGGCGTGTGGGGTGTCATATCGTCCTGCTGGAATTGCCGAAGTCTGCTGGAATGCACAATGGACATGAATGGATGAAGGTGCTCAGACAGGCTGCTTACGTACGTTTCACCTGTCAGAGTCGTATTTAGACGTATCAGGGGTCCCATATCACTGCAAGTGCACACGCCCCGTACCACTATAGAGCCTCCAACAGCTTGAACACTCCCCTGCTAACATGCAGGGTCCATGGATTCAAGAAGTTGCCTCCATATTCAAGAAGTTTCCTCCATACCCGTACACTTCCATCCGCCGAATACAATCTGAAACGAGACTCGTCCGACCAGGCAACATGTTTCCAGTCATCAACAGTCCGATTTCGGTATTGACGACCCCAGGCAAGACGTAAAGCTTTGTGTCGTGCAGTCATCAAGGGTGCACAAGTGGGTCTTCAGCTCCGAAAACCCATATCGATGATGTTTCGTTGAATGGTTCGCACACTTACACTTGTTGATGGCCGAGCACTGAAATCTGTGGCAAGTGGTGCACTTTTGTCACGTTAAACGATTCTCTTCAGTCGTCGTTGGTCCTATTCTTGCAAGATCTTTTTCCGGTCGCAGCGATGTCGGAGATTTGGTCTTTTACCGAATTCTTGATATTCACGGTACACTCGAGAAATGCTCGTACGGAAAAATCCTAACTTCATCGCCACCTCAGAGATGCTGAATCCCGTCGCTCGTGCACTGATTATAACAACACGTTCAAACTCACTCAAATCTTTATAACCTGCCATTGTAGCCGCAGTAACCAATCTAACAACTGCGCCAGACATTTGTTGCCCTATGCAGGCATTGCCGACTGCAGCGCCGTATTCTGCCTGTTTACATGTCTTGGTATTTGAATATGGATGCTTATACCAGTTTCTTTTGCACTTCAGTGTATTAGAGAGGGAATAAAAGGGGTACTGTTTGCCATGTAGCTGACATCCCTAGCAGCTCGAATCATCTCTCTGATTTATACATCTTTGAACATATCTGACCTCTGTTTCTCTCTCTCTTTCTCTTTGTAACACTTCGATGAGTCAACAACACTACAATATATTACAAAGGGGACTGTAACATGGTTTATTGCGGAGTAGGATTAGGCGACTGGTTCCTGTTGCCAGTTGGTGCTGGAGCGGCCGAAGAAGGCATACAATCAATTGACAGAACCCTCTTTATTGATGAACACAAACAGTCGTGGTTCAGAACACCTGAAATAGAAAGACTGCAGGCGACGGCAGGTGCTGCTGGACGTCATCACGTTGGTTCAAAACGGTTCAAATGGCTCTGAGCACTATGGGACTCAACTGCCGAGGCCATCAGTCCCCTAGAACTTAGAACTACTTAAATCTAACTAACCTAAGGACATCACACACATCCATGCCCGAAGCAAGATTCGAACCTGCGACCGTAGCGGTCGCGCGGTTCCCGACTGCAGGGCCTAGAACCGCTCGGCCACTCCGGCCGTCAGCACGTTGGTTCTGTCTTGCTGACGCAGGCGGTAGGGGCGGCCTGCCTACCACAGCTCGCTGACGGATGGCGGCTGACGGCTGCGGGGTGGCGGCGCGGCAGCCTGGCGGGTGTGATACTCAGGCAGCGGTCGTTCGTTCGCGGCCCGACAGAGGCAGTGTCATAGAAGTGCCGACGACCGACACAGACTCTGCATCATTGGACGGCGCAGCTGTGACGACATGCTGACAGGGTGGTCGTGCTGGTTTAAATGCCACGTGCTGAAGTCCACCTGTGTCGAGGCCACGTCGAAACCTCTAGAGCGTGATCGATAGTCTGGTGTGGCGCAATAGCTAGGTGTGTCCCTCATGCGACGGGAATCCGTGCGACATCCCTCACGCGGAAGCGCCGGTTGCGGAAGCCGGGTCTGCTATTGCTGCTGAGATGGAAGATATTTGGCCAGTAACTGCTCCTGTTATCGGTTGCTGAGTTGCAGACACAGCTGTCGGTGTTTGACCCGTTACATTTCCTCGCCGCCTAGATTAATCCGATCCTCGCATTCCTGTTTTTCTGGTCGGAGTGCAACAAAGACGCTTTCACATCTATCCATGTTTCTTCATTGCCTGAATAAGACTTTGCCGTGTCCTTCTTTTCGTTAATTTTACACTAGATACAGTACCTCACTCCTACGATGCTTAAGTACTGAATGTCTGCGCCCCTGTTTCCTTTTTCTCCTCATTCTTCTTTCACTGTTTATTATTATTCGCTGTGGTTGAGTCGCTTCTTCCCTAATACCGGCATGACTATTGCGGAAGGCAAAGCTCTACGTTTTATTATGCACAAAGTACACAAACGGCTGATGTGCTAGTTACTGTGGTTATGAGTCAATGAGTCAGTTGCGCCGTTCGTTCCGGTTCTTTTTTTTTTTTTTTTAATTATGTGACTGAGTTGATGTTCCACTTTTACGCGGTTGCTTCGTGCTGCTGTCATCTGGTACAGGTAGCCAGAAGAGTTGGTCTGACATGGGTTTAGAAAAGTCAGGTTTTGCTTGGGCGGAATTTTGAAAGATCCGATAGGTAAAGTAACGAGTAGCTGGTGTTTAGAGTTGTGGTTCCGGTAATAGTGGCAGGTAACAGTAAAGTGGGGCCTGAAATGTCGCGTCGCACTGCATACCATTCATTAGCAATATTCGATGTTGTAGCTATATGCGCTCGGCGCTGCCGAAACATCCTTCATAGGAAGCAGCTACGATTGCTATCGGTTTTGGTACTGATTGTTATCCTGTCTTCTTGAAAAAATCAGTTTCACTTGTAATGACCTCCGTGGGGCAGTTAGCTGCTAACTTGTCGGAGCTAAACAGAGAATATCCGAATGGTTCAAATGGTTCTGAGCACTATGGGACTTAACTGCTGAGGTCATTAGTCCCCTAGAACTTAGAACTAATTAAACCTAACTAACCTAAGGACATCACAAACATCCATGTCCGAGGCAGGATTCGAACCTGCGACCGTAGCGGTCTTGCGGTTCCAGACTGCAGCGCCTTTAACCGCACGGCCACTTCGGCCGGCAGAGAATATCCGCTTGAGTCAGATACGTCGTGTACATTCTCTTTATAGGGCAAACAGTGACTTGCCTGGCTCTGCATTGCATTTACTTCATGGTGCATTGTAGTACTTCCTCAAATCTCTCATCAACTAGATGAGACATACAACGCGTGTTTATACTGTGAAACAATGGGTACTGTTTTTGATAGAACTGCCAATACAAACACGTAATTTAACCTTTGTAACACAGCAATCCACAGCCCTCTATATAAAAAAATTACCGATTTTATTAGAGCTTGAAGTGAGGCATATAAGTATTTTAAAATTTTCAACCAGTGTAGATTACTTTTAAAAAAATACATTAAAATACTTTCCAATGTGAGTTTATAAGTGATATAAAGTACACACACATCAAAAAAAGTTTTGCATCACCGCGATTCCGGGAGTTCCGGAACCTGTGCAGAAAATTGGAATAGAGATCAACATAAACATCATTCCACCCTTTTTACTGTTCATGAAAACCCACAATTGCATGCTGTACAACCATACAGCGAGACCTTCAGAGGTGGTGGTCCAGATTGCTGTACACACCGGTACCTCTAATACCCAATATCACGTCATCTTGTATTGATGCAAGCCTGTAATCTTCGTGGCATACTATCCAAAAGTTCATCAAGGCAATGTTGGTCCATATTGTTCCACTCCTCAACGGCGATTCGGCATAGATCCCTCAGAGTAGTTCGTGGGTCACGTCGTCCATAAACAGCCCTTTTCAAACTATCCATGGCGTGTTCAATAGGGTTCATGTCTGTAGAACATGCTGACTACTCTAGTCGATAGATGTTATCCTGAAGGAAGTCATTCACAAGATGTGGACGATGGAAGCGCGAATTGTCGTCCATGAAGACGAATTCCTCGCCAATATGCTATCGATATGGTTGCACCATCGGTCGGAGGATGGCATTCACGTATCGTACAGCCGTTATGGCGCCTTCCATGACAACCAGCGACGTACATAACAGCAGGGAACCTCCACCTTGCTACGCTCGCTGAACAATGTGTCTAAGGCGTTCAGCATGATCGGGTTGCCTCCAAACACGTCTCCGACGATTGTCTGGTTGAAGGCATATGCGACACTCATCGGTGAAGAGAACTTGATGCGAATCCTGAGCGGTCCATACGACATGTCGTAGGGCCCATCTGTATCACGCTGCATGGTGTCGTGGTTGCAAAGATGGACCTCGCCATGGAAGGCGGGAGTGAAGTTGCGCATCATGCAGCCTATTGTGGACAGTTTGAGTCGTAACACGACGTCCTGTGGCTGCACTAAAAGGGTTATTCAACATGGTGGCGTTGCTGTCAGCGTTCCTCCGAGCCATAATCCGTAGGTAGCGGTCATCCACTGCAGTTGTAGCCCTTGGGCGGCCTGAGTGAGGCATCTCATCGACAGTTCCTGTCTCTCTGTATCTCCTCCATGTCCGAACAACATCGCTTTGGTTCACTCCGAGACGCCTGGACACTTCCCTTGTTGAGAGCACTTCCTGGCACGAAGTAACAATGAGGATGCAATCGAACCGCGGCATTAACCGTCTAGGCATGGTTGAACTACAGACGAGCCGTGTACCTCCTTCCTGGTGCAATGACTGGAAATGATCGGTTTCGGACCCCCTCCGTCTAATAGGCGCTGCTCATGCATGGCTGTTTAGATCTTTGGGCGAGTTTAGTGACATCTCGTAACAGTCAAAGGGACTGTGTCTGTGATGCAATATCCGCAGTCAACGTTTATCTTCAGGAGTTCTGGGAACTGAGGTGATGCAAAACTTTTTTTGATGAACGTATATCATTTTATTCGGAAAACGCAAATTTTATAATGAGATAAAAATCCGAAAATGTGAAAAAAATTTCCCATTCTAACTCCCCTTAAACAATTCAGACATAAAGTTCGTGCTATGGTCTGTTATTATTGCTTCTGGTGTATCGAATTTCAATAGCCAATGATTAATGAAAGAGTAAGCTACTGTATCTGCTTGTTGGTGTGGAATGGCGATCTTGTAACGTGAAATATGGTCAGTTATGGTTCGTACATATGGCGTTTCGCTGGTGTTTGCGCAAAAGGACCAAGGCGTCGAGGCTCTTTAGTTGGAAAGATTTCTATGTCTCAGGCATTCTTTCAAGTGGTATTCACTGAAGACTCAACTCGGCTGTTTTAGCACAAGGGATGCCGTTCTTTACATAGCGCTCAAAGTAATGTTTGCTCGTGGCACCAGTAATTTTGTGCAATGCGACGGTACGTGTCCACCGAGCCCAGGTAAGAGGGAATCACGGGTTTGCTTCAACACTTCGTCCCATAAACCTGCTGGCACACCGATACGGCAGCTACATCATGTTTGCTTGTAAAACACTCTGTCGTCAGATCTGAACTGTGTGTGCCTTACGTATATCTGACAATTGAGGTCGGCGGCCTGAGCTCTGCGTCACATTCTGTGCTTATACCAATGGACTATATGGCGCATACTTTGCGGCTTAATGCGCCAGCGTTACCATGAGACTTCTCTGGACGGCTCACTACCTCAAAATCAAATTCGCTAAGCCTTAAGGCCGAACAGGTTAGCCTACTGGTTGGATCTTTTAACCCTAGAAACTATTTTAGTGCGACTTTATCTGTTATGGCCTTAAAATGTTTCCCAAACAGAAAGCAAGGAAAATACGTGGTACTGAGTATTAGCTCCAGCATATCCTTTTACGTAGCTGAATAGTTTCTTTTTTCTGCTTTATTCAGTTGCCTGGAAGCATAGGTTATGTGGCGTTCCTTTCCGTCCACCTATTGTTTCAAGAGACAGCCGAGGCCATTGTAGCTCGAGTCACAGGACAAAATGTCTGAAAAAAATGAGAACAGGACTCGTGGTTAGCAATTTCTTTAAGCATTGAAATGCTTCTTGACAATCCGGAGTTGTTAAATTTTACGTCCTTTTTTGTCAAATATACAAGGGGTCTGCTTCCTCTGCGAATTTTGGAATATATTTTCTATAGAATTTTTGCAGTCCCAAGATATGATTGTACTTCTTTTACCGTGAAAGGCGTTGCTAAATCTTTTACTGCTTGAAAAAGTCTAGGGTAGGTAAGTACACCGTCCTGGTAAGTAATGTGACACAAATAGCGGACTCCTACAATACAAAGTGACACGTTTGTAGGCTGAGGACCAGCAGTGCTGCACATAACTCTTCTAATACGTAGGTTGGAACTTAAGTAGTGGCAACTATTTATTCACAACCTATACAAAAAAGTTACAGGTTTGCACATGTTAAGGTCCTTCAAAGCAGTCACCAGCGTTGTGTAGAACCCGTTGCCAGCGATGTAGAAGGCGTAGTATACCGTTAGCAGAGCCTGTTCTGTTGATGGTGCGAATGCAGTGGTCTAAAGTTACGGTGATTCTCGTGTACGACTGTGATGGTGTTATCCTAAAGCATTACGTTCCTCCACGGCAGACCGTCAATGCACAGTATTACTGTTCGTTTTTGGAGCATCACCTGCGACCAGCTTTGCGAAAGAAGCGGCAACACTTTCTGCGCAACCCACCCACCATTTTGCACGACAATGCGCCGGCGCATGCAGCGCAAGCTGTGGCTGCTCTGTTCGGTCGATGGGACTGGGAAGTATTGTACCATCCACCATACTCCCCGGAATTAAGTCCTTGTGACTTTGATTTGATTCCGAAGATGAAGGAACCAATTCGTGGCATTCGCTTCCGAACTGCTCCAGAGATTCGACAGGCAGTAGCCTGCTACATTCGCACCATCAACAGAACGGGATCTGCTAACGGTATAATACGCCTTACACATCACTGGCAACGGGTTCTACACAACGCTGGTGTCTACTTTGATGGACAGTAACAGGTGCAAGCATGGGACATTTTTGTATCGGTTGTGAATAAATAGTTACCACTATTTAAGTTCCAACCCTCGTACTTCCCGCAGAGCAGGACCCGCTCCAGGATATCCTTGTACTGTTACGTCATCTATATATATACGAGGGCGGTTCAGAAAGTAACCTCCGATTGGTCACAGTGCGGGTTGTGGGGGGAGTAGCGACGCCATCTGTGCGTTCACGCACTCAACAGGTCAGTCGGCATCAAGCCGTGGTCGAGTGAACGTCGTACCTGCGCTAGTTTAGTTTTTGTGGCAGTTTGAAATGTGTGCCGCAATAGAAAACCCCGCCAAATGTGAAGTGCGTGCTGTCATAAGGTTTTTTACAGCCAAAGGATATTCTGCAGCAGCTATTCATCGTGAGCTTTGTGCCGTGTACGGACCAAGAGTTATGAGTGAAGGAGTTGTCCGTGAATGGGTACGTTTATTTAAAAGTGGACAAGAAAACGTTCATGATGAAGAGAGGAGTGGTAGACCATCATTGGTGACTGACGAACTCGTTCAGACAGTTGATGCAAAAGTTCGTGAAAATCGACGTTTCTCAATGTCGGAGTTGTCTACTGGTTTTCCACAGATTTCTAAGACTCTCTTGTACGAGATAGTGACAGCAAGATTGGGTTACCGTAAGTTCTGTGCACGATGGGTGCCCAAAATTCTTACCGACCACCACAAAACTCAAAGAATGGCCTCTGCATTAGACTTTCTGTCACGTGATGAGGACGAAGGAGAACCATTGTTAAACAGAATCGTGATCGGTGACGAAACCTGGATTAAGTACGTGAACCCTGAGACAAAAGAACAATCAAAGATATGGGCACATTCAAATTCGCCTACCAAACCAAGAAAAGCCTCGCAAGATTTTTCTGCCAGAAAACTGATGGCAACGGTGTTTTGGGATGCCAAAGGGGTGTTGTTGGTTGAATTCATGGAACGTGGTACGACCATTAATCAAGAAGTGTACTGTGAAACAATAAAAAAGTTACGACGGGCTATACAGAACAAACGCCGTGGTATGCTGACTTCCGGTATCGTTTTTTTGCAAGGTAACGCCCGTCCTCACTCAGCTCGCAGAACAACGGCCCTTCTTGAGTCCTTCAAGTGGGACGTTATCAACCATCCACCTTACAGCCCAGACCTGGCGCCAAGTGATTATCACCTCTTCATGCATTTGAAGAAATGGCTCGGGTCACAGCGGTTTGATGACGACGAAGAGCTCAAAGATGCGGTCACAGGCTGGCTCCAGGCACAAGCGGGTGATTTTTATGCAGAAGGAATTTCAAAGCTTGTGAAGAGATACGATAAGTGCCTCAATCGCTATGGAGACTATGTAGAAAAATAGTGCAAAGATGTAGTTGTAAGATGTATATATTAAAATATTTTTATTTAACTTGGTGTATTTTTTTAAATCAACCGGAGGTTACTTTCTGAACGGCCCTCGTATATTCGGCACTGCTTTGGCTCCAGACGTCGTAGAACTCCGTCTAATAATCTTTCTTCAGACCAGAAAGCATTCGACGATACGGGAAGTGTTCCAATGGGACCTATAATGCTGTGTGAGGCTGATCCTCTACTGCTACTTATAACTGGCGATAGCAGCTGCGAAAATCTAAGGTGGAGATGTAATGGAATTGCCCCAGATCGTCTAATGCCTTTGTGATATTAGGCACGGGGTATGCATGGGTGACCGTTCGCTGGTTTAGATTTTAATGGCAGCAGAAACTATAAGCGTTTGTCCCCTCTGAGGACTTCCCAGACACGATTACTACTGGGGCTAAACAGGAGTTAGAATCTTCTTTTAAGGTGTTATCCTGAAGCTTGAAGTATGAACTCCTCCATTACCAGTTGCAATAGTGGGGAACGCCGCATGGTTTCTTCTAGACTGGCGGCTGATACACATGGGGAATTCTGTTTTGTTCCAGAGGCGTCGCTGGTAGTGCTCCAGACGGATTAAATAATCCTGCATATTCGTCTAATAGCTTCGCCATATCTACTACCTCACGTCCTTTCAGATGCGAAATTTTTCCCCTTAGTGCAGTTAGATTGACACACTGCCATGACTTTTGATATTCTGCATTGAAATCCCTTTGTAATTCACCTTCTAAAACCTCTAAGATTGCTACCAGGATTACTTTCGAGAGCCTCGCCTTCCCTGAACCAAAATTACATGCTGACGAGACCACGTACGCAGTTTAACCGTCTTCGCTGATGTCTCAGGTGTTTCTTGCAACAGTTCGGCTCTTTCAACTGTAAAACCTAGACGGAAAAACGTCACATTCAGCTCTACGTGCACACATATTCGGAAGTTTCTGCCTCCTGCTCCAACAGCCTGGAACCTACAGCGCTGTGGGTTTAAATTCACTGCAGTCAATGTATCATCATTAGTTAATTCACACGTGCTGACAATGTTCTGCGTGATGCGGTCCATAAAAACCTGCTGTTAATCTCCATGTTTCCATGATACACCATCAAGTTGTTCATGGTAATATCGCGACGTATATCCAGTAACCCTTCCTGAAAGTCGACGAAGGCGTGGGCGTTCAGCAATTTCTCATTGCCCATGGCTTTAGTACTGACAACCCCCATCAATTTTAAACGTGCTGTTCTTCATAATCGTTTATCACTCCAGTTCCCTATTGTCGCAGCCGTATGCAATCTATCGATGAATACAGAAATATGTTTACCGGAAAACGGTGACACCAATGAGACCGTATCAGCATCAGGAATAGGTTAAGACTGAAGACACGCTCGAGGATGTAACAGTCCAGTTACTCTTCCTGACAGTAGGCGAAGTAATGTGCGTTCAGCAATTTCTAATTGCCCATGACTTTAGCACTGTCAACCCCTACCAATTTTAAACGTGCTGCTCTTCATAATTGTTTATCACTCCCAGCCGTATGCAAACTATCGATGAATACTGAAATATGTTTCCCGGAAAACGGTGACACCAATGAGGCCGTATCAGGATCAGGGATAGGTGAAGACTGAAGACACGCTCGGTGATGACCCTTCCCTCCTTTCACCTTCAAATGATCCACCGCTCAAACTTTTTTTTTCTCTTCTCTCTCCCCCTCTCTCTCTCTCTCTCTCTCTCTCTCTCTCTCTCTCTATCTATATATCTTTCCCTAATATTTTTCTTTTTTTTCTTTCTTTTTCATTAGTCTTCTGACTGGTTTGGTGCGGTCCGCCACTAATTCCTGTCCTGTGTCAACCTCTTTACTTCAGAGTAGCACTTGCAACCTTCGTCCTCAATTCTGTGCTGGGTGTATTTCAATCTCTTGTGTTCCTCTACAATTTTTTCCCTTTACAGCTCTGTACAGCTATCTCTAGTACCATCGAAATTATTGAACGATGTCTTAACATCTGTCCCTTCTTCTTATTAATGTTCTCCTGAGAATCTCCCTGTTCCCTACCTCACCAGTCCACCTAACTTTTAACATTCTTCTGTAGCACTAAATGTCAAATTTTTCTATTCTTTTGTGTTACCGTTTTCCACAGTCCATGTTACACTACCATATAACGCTGTGCTTCAGACGTATGTTTCAGAAATTTCTTCCTGAAATTAAGGCCTAGCTTGGATACTAGCAAACTTCTCTTGGCCAGGAATGACCTTCTTACCAGTGCTGGTTTGCTTTTTATGCCATCCTTGTTCCTTCCACCGTGGGATATTTTGTGCCTAGGTAGCAGATTTCCTTAACTTCATCTACTTTCTGATCACCGATCTTGATGTTGAGTTTCTCGCTATTCTTTTGTGCTACTTCTCATAATATTCATCTTTCTTGGATTTATTCGCAGTCCATATTGTGAATCCATTAGACTGTTCATTATCCTGTAATTCTTCTTCACTTTCGCTGAGGATAACAAAGTCATTAGCGAATGTTACCATTGATGTCATTTCGCCCTGAACTTTAATTCCACTTTTCAGTCTTTCTTTTATTTCCGTCATTGATTCTTCGATGAACAGATTGAGCAGTAGAGGCAAAAGACTGTATCCCAGTCTTACATCCTTTTTAATCTGTGCACTTAGTTCTTGGTCTTCCACTCTTAATCCTCCCTGTTGGTTGACATATTGTACATCACCTGTCTTTCCCTGCACTTTACCCCAACATTTCTCAGAATTTCGAACATTGTGCACCATATGACGTTGTCGAACGTTTTCTCCGTGTCGATAAATACTATGAAAGTATCTTGACTTTCCTTTAGTTTGCTTCCATCATCAAGTTCAAACTCAGTCTGCGTCTCTGATGCCTTTATCTTTCCTAAAGCCAAATTAATCCACGATTTTCATTATCACTCTTCTGCATATTATTCGTGTCAGGAACTTGGTTGCACTAATTGTTAAGCTGATAGTGTCATAATCCTCGCAGTTGTCGGCTCTTTCAATCTTCGGAATTGTGTGGATGGTGTTTTTCCGAAAGTACGTTAGTATGTCGCCAGACTCATACATTCTACACATCAATGTGAATAGTTGATTTTTGTAGCTCCTCAAAATGAATTTGGAAATTATGGTGGAATTTTATCAATCTCTTCTGCCTTATTCGACCTTTTAAGCCTTCGAAAGATCTTTTAAATTCTGATTCTAATATTGGATCCGTCAATTCTTCTACATCTACTCCTTTTTATTCTTCAATCACGTCATGAGAAAAGTCTTCCCCTCATAGACGTCTTCAATGTACTCTTTCCACCAGTCCACTCTCTCATCTGCATTTAAAAGTGGAATTTCCATTGCACTCTTAATGTTACTATCTTTGCCTTTAATTTCACCGAAAGCTGTTTTGGCTTTTCTATATGCTGAGTCAATCCTTCCAATAATCATTTCTTCTTCGACTTCTTCACATTTTTCATGCAGTGGTGTCACCTTAGCTTCCCTTCACTACTTACTTGTCCGCAGCTCGTGGTCGTGCGGTAGCGTTCTCGCTTCCCACGCCCGGGTTCTCGGGTTCGATTCTCGGTGGGGTCAGGGATTTTCTCTGCCTCGTGATGACTGGGTGTTGTGTGATGTCCTTAGGTTAGTTAGGTTTAAGTAGTTCTAAGTTCTAGGGGACTGATGATCATAGCTGTTAAGTCCCATAGTGCTCAGAGCCATCTGAACCACAACTTACTTGTTTCATTTCTAAGTGGCTTGTATTTTGTATTTCTGAATATCCCTTATCATTTTTGTACTTCCTCTTTAATCGATCACCTACAGAATTTCTCCTGTTATCCAAGGTTTCTTCGTAGTTACCTTCTTTTTATCTATTTTTTTCTTTCTTACTTTTGTGATTGCCGATTTAGACATGTCCATTTATCTTCAACTGAACTCTTTACAGAGCTATTCCTTATCTAGTGTCTGTAGCCTCAGAGAACTGCGTGTGTATGTCTTCATTCCTTAGTGTTTCCGTATCCCACTTCTTTGCGCACTGATTCTTACTGACTAGTCTCTTAAACCTCAACTTATTCTTGATCACTATTAAAGTGTGATCTGAATCTATATCTGTTTGGGGGAATGCCTAGCAATCCACTCTTGATTCAGAAATCTGCCTGACCATGATGTAATCTGAAATCTTTCCATACCGCCTGGCCTTTTCCAAGTACACCTCCTCTTCTTGTATTTCTTAGACAAAGTGTAAGTGTTTTGTCACACTGCGGGCTTAGTTGCGGAGTATCTTTGCGGGCAGCACGTATGCAGAGTCGAGCACGGGACATGGAATTGTTATGTTGTATTGTGGGTAGCACTGTATGTGAGAGGCATTGTTATTATGGAAGTTCAAGTGTTGCTAAAAGTGCTATTACAGTAAAGTGATGAAATATGGAAGTGATTCAGAGGAAAGTGTGTAATGATAACGTAGTTGTGTATCCTCTCGTTGCGTGTCGCACCGTACATCAATAATCCGCACCGTGTTCGGCCTCTCAGAATGAAGTAATGTCGATCAGCAATATAGCTTACCACGAAAGAGAGCATTCAAGTGTCAGTGTCTTGTAGTGAGCGTGAGAACGTGCGTTCGGTCATCATGTTCCGCATCATCAACAATCAGCCGCGCAGCGATGGTTACGCGCACGCTCGTACAAGTGAGGACTGAGAACTGAAAGATTAACTCTATGAATAGCATTGTATCATTTCTAAAGTTAAGGAGGACTGGTGCCAAATATCAGTGTATGCGTGACAAGCCTAAAAGCTTTCGTTCGATCATTCGGCTTCCGCATCATTAACAATCACCACCGTCGCGCAGGTTGTGCGTACGCTCGTACAAGTGATATTGTTGATAGATAATCATCAATAATGTTAACTGTGATAAGCAGTTATGATTTAGAATGCAAACAGTGCAACCTGTGATGTCTTATCGTCTCAGAATATGCAGTAGATTTTCATACCAGACGTAGGAAAGTGTTGTGCTTAACGTTGAGTGGCTCCCCTAAACCCACTTGCATATTTAGATACATAATTTCAGACAAGACAGCAGCAGTGTGGAGCAGAAGAGTACGGCCGCCGCGGGATTATCACGTACGTGGTGTGGACAGGGCGCACGGTCGAAACGAGAAACCAGTTAAAATGACCCCCACCGCTTGTAGGTGTGTAACATGGCGACGTGTATTCAGGACTTGCAATTTTCGGATAAGAAGTGCCATATAATTAATTAGGAGAGTGAGCGATTTGTGTATAAACAGTGACTGTTGGTTTGAATTGTTGAGTGACGTCACAGGAGCTGCAGGATGTGTACGCCAAAGACTTGTGACACAGTGAATACACTCGTCCGATTAGTGACTGTGCAAAGAACTGGTGCTGCGAAGTCAACACATTCCATGCTCACAACGACTCCAGCGGCACCTATGTGCTAAATTGAGCACTTATTTGACAGCCATTACGGTAGACGACGCTAGTGGCACCTATGGGTAGAACTTTTTGGCAGCTGTCACCGTATACTACGTGAGCGGCGCCTAGGAGCGACGCTGCAAATATTACCACGCTTTGCAGAGAGAGTGCAGTGCTGACAACGGCACAGCGTCGACCGACTCGGCTCTACGGGACAGCCGCTGCTACAGGGCGCAAAGTCGCGCATTATAACATTACCTCACGCAACTGAAGCAACGAGTTTAATTAACTGGTCGAGCAGATTGCGTTCTATAATTACATAATTACAAACAGTGTAGTAAAAATTACAAGACATTAATTACCTTGTCTGTCATACAGTAAAGTAAATGTCACTGCCAGACCCTGCTTACTTAGCATGGCAAATACAGGACAGGCTTGGATCAAGGAACAGTCGGAATTGTAGTTGTAAATTATTGTAGTTGTGCTGGGAAAGTCCCTGAGCTTCAAGCGCTAATAGAAAGCACAGAAGCTGAAATCGTTATAGGTACAGAAAGCTGGCTAAAGCCTGAAATAAGTTCTGCAGAAATTTTTACGAAGTCTCAGACGGTGTTCAGGAAAGATAGATTAGGCAGAATTGGTGGTGGAGTGTTTGTGTCGATCAGTAGTGGTTCATCTTGTAGTGAAGTCGAAGTAGATACTCCGTGCGAATTGGTATGGGTGGAGGTTACACTTAACACCCGAACTAACAAGGGGAGGCCGCCAACTGTGAAATTCAGATTCGATTCATACTGCGCATAATAAAAGCTCATGGCCAGAGGTGTAATGTGACAAAGCACCAAGATGCACTTCTCAGCCGTTGTCGAGAAAATCGACAGTTAAAAGAAATCGTTCCGTTGAAATACTCCCTACGATTAATAATTTTTCACAGCGTCGTGGCGCAGCGGTGAGCGCTCGGGTTTGTAATCCGTAGGTCGCCGGATCGAATCTCACACCATGCAATTTTTTTTATTATTAGTTTTTTGTAATTCATATATATATATATATATATATATATATATATATATATATATATATATATATATAAACTATTAATGAATTGCTTATGCATGTTGGTGAAGGCGGATCGCTCTCCAGTTGTACCGCCTCCATTTTTCCGTTTTTTTAACAGCGTGTACCAAAGCTCTCCCGTCCGCACTGATTTTTGACGATATAAGTTGCGCTAGGAACAGCATCTACCTTCTTTCGAAGTTGGCAGGCAACTACGCTGTTATGCGGCGGCTCGTTTCGACCCATTCAACATCTGTCCTTCTAGTGTATCGAGCGAGTAACGGAGTTTATATTTCATACCTGCCACAGCAAATTTGTGTTCGTGGGGTCTCTATTCTAATTCGACCCTTTGACTTACGCTATACGTATTCGTTTCGGAATATCGTTTCTACGTCTTCCGTAAACTATACGTGGTTAACATTATGAAGACAATTAATAACATTTGTGAAATACAACTTCGTTTGCGGAAAACATAATGATGTTCGAAGTCGCCAGTTTTTCCACGACAAACGACTTTCAACAACTTATTATATGCATAATTGTTGCAACTGATTGCCGGGAATTTTATATATATTTGAATTACAAAAAAAACAAATACTAAAAAAAATGCATGGCGCGAGATTCGATCCGGCGACCTTCGTATTACGAACCCAAGCGCTTACCGCTGCGCCACGACGCTATAGAAAATTATGAATCGTATAGAGTATTTCACCGAAACGGTTGCTTTTAACTGTAGATTTTCTCGACAACGGCTGAGAAGTGCATCTTGGTGCTTTGCCACATTACACCTCTGGCCATGAGCTTTTATTATGCGCAGTATGAATCGAATCTGAATTTCACAATACGCGGCCTCCCCTTGTAAGTTAATAACTGGCTCCCTCTACCGACCCCTAGACTCCTATGATATAGTTGCTGAATAGTTCAGAGAAAATTTGAGTCTCGTAACAAATAAATACCCCACTCATACGGTTATAGTTGGTGGGGACTTCAACCTTCCCTCGATATGTTGGCAAAAATACTTGTTCAAAACCGGTGGTAAGCAGAAAACATCTTCCGAGGTGGTCCTAAATCCTTTCTCCGAAAATTATTTCGAGCAGTTAGTCCACGAACCCATGCGAATTGTAAATGGTTGCGGAAACACACTTGACCTCTTAGCCACAAACAATCCAGAGCTAATAGAGAGCATCATGATTGATACAGAGATTAGTGATCACAAGGTCATTGTAGCTAGGATCAATACCGTTTCTTCCAAATCCACCAGAAACAAACGCAAAATAACTTTATTTAAAAAAGCGGATAAAGTGTCACTAGAAGCCTTTCTAAGAGACAGTCTCCATTCCTTACGAACTGACTGTGCAAATGTAGACGAGATGTGGCTCAAATTCAAAGATATAGTAGCAACAGCAATTGAGAGATTCATAACTCATAAATTGGTAAGTGATGGAACTGATCCCCCATGGTACACAAAACAGGTCCGAACTCTGTTGCAGAGGCAACGGAAAAAGCATGCGAAGTTCAGAAGAACGCGAAATCCCGAAGATTGGCTAAAATTTACAGACGCGCGAAATTTGGCACGGACTTCAGTGAGAGATGCCTTTAATAGGTTCCACAACGAAAGATTGTCTCGAAATTTGGTAGAAAATCCGAAGAAATTCTGGTCGTATGTAAAGTACACAAGCGGCAAGATGCAGTCAATACCTTCGCTGCGCAGTGCCGGTGGTACTGTTACCGACGACTGTGCCGCTAAAGCGGAGTTTTTGAACGCAGTTTTCCGAAATTCCTTCACCAGGGAAGACGAATGGAATATTCCAGAATTTGAAACACGAACAGCTGGTAGCATGAGTTCCTTAGAAGTAGATACTTTAGGGGTAGCGAAGCAACTCAAATCGCTTGATACGGGCAAGTCTTCAGGTCCAGATTGTATACCGATTAGGTTCTTTTCAGATTACGCTGATGCACTAGCTCCCTACTTAGCAATCATATACAACCGCTAGCTCACCGATAGATCTGTAGCTACAGATTGGAAAATTTCGCAGGTCGCACCAGTGTTTAAGAAGGGTAGTAGGAGTAATCCATTGAACTACAGACCTATATCATTGACGTCGGTTTGCAGTAGGGTTTTGGATCATATACTGTATTCAAACATTATGAATGACCTCGAAGGGAACGATCTATTGATACGTAATCAGCATGGTTTCAGAAAACATCGTTCTTGTGCAACGCAGCTAGCTCTTTATTCGCGCGAAGTAATGGCAGCTGTCGACAGGGGATCTCAAGTTGATTCCGTATTTCTAGATTTCCGGAAAGCTTTTGACACCGTTCCTCACAAGCGACTTCTAATCAAACTGCGGGCCTATGGGGTATCGTCTTAGTTGTGCGACTGGATTCGTGATTTCCTGTCAGGAAGGTCGCAGTTCGTAGTAATAGACGGAAAATCATCGGGTAAAACGGAAGTGATATCAGGTGTTCCCCAGGGAAGCGTCCTGGGACCTCTGCTGTTCCTGATCTATATAAATGACCTGGGTGACAATCTGAGCAGTTCCCTTAGATTGTTCGCAGATGTTGCTGTAACTTACCGTCTAATAAGGTCATCCGAAGACCAGTATCAGTTGCAAAGCGATTTAGAAAAGATTTCTGTATGGTGTAGCAGGTGGCAGCTGACGCTAAATAACGAAAAGTGTGAGGTGATCCACATGAGTTCCAAAAGAAATCCGTTAGAATTCGATTACTCGATAAATAGTACAATTCTCAAGGCTGTCAATTTAACTAAGTACCTGGGTGTTAAAATTACGAACAACTTCAGTTGGAAAGACCACATAGATAATATTGTGGGGAAGGAGAGCCAAAGGTTGCGTTTCATTGGCAGGACACTTAGAAGATGCAACAAGTCCACTAAAGAGACAGCTTACACTACACTCGTTCGTCCTCTGTTACAATATTGCTGCGCGGTGTGGGATCCTTACCAGGTCGGATTGTTGGAGGACATCGAAAGGGTGCAAAAAAGGGCAGCTCGTTTTGTATTATCACGTAATAGGGGAGAGAGTGTGGCAGATATGATACGCGAGTTAGGATGGAAGTCATTAAAGCAAAGACGTTTTTCGTCGCGGCGAGATATATTTACGAAATTTCAGTCACCAACTTTCTCTTCCGAATGCGAAAATATTTTGTTGAGCCCAACCTACATAGGTAGGAATTATCATCAAAATAAAATAAGAGAAATCAGATCTCGAACAGAAAGGTTTAGGTGTTCGTTTTCCTCGCACGCTGTTCGGGAGTGGAATGGTAGAGAGATAGTATGATTGTGATTCGATGAACCCTCTGCCAAGCACTTAAATGTGAATTGCAGAGTAATCATGTAGATGTAGATGTAGTGGTCTAGTTTTTAACAGCAGTTAATACAATTGCAGAACTGTATTTACCTTAGCTTATATTTCATTTTTTTCTTCTATTACGTGATCTTGTATGTTATGTGTGCTTCTGAGCACGAATTACAGCGTTGAATTCATACGGCGCTGTACTTTGGTTATTGTTATTGGCATCCATTCTGTGCTACGACTGTCATTGTGATTTATTTATTTCTCGCTTGGGTGCTTATTTGTGGTTCAGTATGGCAAATAATGAGGTCAGTGCAACTGCAGTAGACAGGGAGGCGAAAGCAGACTCTTTAGGTGACACTACTGACCATTAAAATTGCTACACCTCGAGGATGACGTGCTACAGACGCGAAATTAAACCGACAGGAAGAAAATGCTGTGATATGCAGATGATTAGCTTTCCAGAGCATTCACTCAAGGTTGGCGCCGGTGGCGACACCTACAACGTGCTGGCACGAGGAAAGTTTCCAACCGATTTCTCATACACAAACAGCAGTTGACCAGCGTTGCTTGGTGAAAAGTTGTTGTGATGCCTCGTGTAAGGAGGATAAATACATACCATCACGTTTCCGACTTTGATAAACGTCGGATTGTAGGCTATCGCGATTACGGTTTATCGTATCGCGACATTGCTGCTCGCGTTGGTCGAGATCCAATGACTGTTAGCAGAATATGGAATTGGTGGGTTCAGGAGGGTAATACGGAACGCCGTGCTGGATCCCAACGGCCTCGTATCACTAGCAGTCGAGATGACAGGCATCTTATCCACATGGCTGTAACGGATCGTGCAGCCACATCTCGATCCCTGAGTCAACAGATGGAGACGTTTGCAAGACAACAACCGTCTGCACGAACAGTTCAACGACGTTTGCAGCAGTATGGACTATCAGCTCGGAGACCATAGCTGCGGTTACCCTTGACGCTGCATCACAGACAGCAGCGCCTGCGATGGTGTACTCAACAACGAACCTGGGTGCACGAATGGCAAAACATCATTTTTTCGGATGAATCCAGGTTCTGTTTACAGCATCATGATGGTCGCAACCGTGTTTGGCGTCATCGTGGTGAGTGCACATTGGAAGCGTGTATTCGTCATCACCATACTGTCTTATCACCCGGCGTGAGGGTATGAGGTGCCATTGGTTACACGTCTCGGTCATCTCTTGTTCGCAATTTCGGCGCTTTGAACAGTGGACGTTACATTTGAGATGTGTTACGACTCGTGGCTCTACTCTTCATTCGGTCCCTACGAAACCCTACATTTCAGCAGGAGAATGCACGACCGCATGTTGCAGGTCCTGTACAGGCCTTTCCGGATACAGAAAATGTTCGACTGCTGCCCTGGCCGTTGTGACCGAGCGGTTCTAGGCGCTTCATTCTGGAACCGCGCGACCGCTACGGTCGCAGGTTCGAATCCTGCCTCGGGCATGGATGTGTGTGATGTCCTTAGGTTAGTTAGGTTTAAGTAGTTCTAAGTTCTAGGGGACTGATGACCTCAGATGTTAAGTTCCATAGTGCTCAGAGCCATTTGAACCGTTTTTTGCTGCCCTGGCCAGCACATTCTCCAGATCTCTCACCAATTGAAGACGTCTGGTCAATGGTGGCCGAGCAACTGGCTCGTCACAATACGCCAGTCACTACTCTTGATGAACTGTGGTATCGTGTTGAAGCTGCTTGGGCATCCAAGCTCTGTGACTCAATGCCCAGGCATATCAAGGCCGTTATTACGGCCAGAGGTGGTTGTTCTGGGTACTGATTTCTCAGAATCTATGCACCAAAATTGAGTGAAAATGTAATCGCATGTCAGTTCTAGAATAATATATTTGTCCAATGAATACCCGTTTATCATCTGCATTTCTTGTTGGTGTAGCAATTTTAATGGCCAGTAGTGAAATTAGGTGGAGACTAAAGCATAATCAAGTAGTAATAAATAGTCAAAGGATTCTGGTATAGGGGACAGTAGTTTATTAAAAGAGATGGGAAGTCCGAAAGCGGTGTCATCACCAAACATGGATAGGTCGAAACGAGATGAGTGAAACCTAGGGCTGACCTATCATATCGTTGACATGCTCCAAACATTATTTAATGATAACAAACAATTAAAGGAAGATATTATGCGATCAGTAGACAACCAGAAACTATTATTGCAGGAGAACAAAGAAGTAAAGGAAGATGTTATGTGTCAGAAGGAAGACATTAAGCGATCGGTAGAGCAGATAAACAAACAACTTAATAGAAAGATCGACGAGACTAATGAGGCTCTAAGGAAGCTGGCTGAGTCAAGTCATCAAAGGACAGACGAACTTACCATTCGATTTGAGGAGAACGTTGCAGGCAATTCTAAGCGTTTTGAAAGGTAGAATCAGATGTCAAAGAAGTGAAGGAAGAACTTACTAAAAAGGTTGAGGTTTACGACGAGCGTTTCAAACAAACGGATGTGGAAGTGAAACACTGTAAACACAGGATATCAGCTGTTGCGCTAAACCAGGATGCTTATGCACAGAGAGTAGAAGACTTGTACATTGAGGTAGGCAAGACTAAGGAACAGGTCGGTCACCAGGTGAAGAGCGAAGTGAAATCACTATTACCTGATGGAAGCTTTGCCAGAGGTAGCTTAATTGGTATACAATATGATGAGATCTTCCTTGGCATAGGGAGTTTTAAGAACTTCGAGCCAAATGGAAGATGGCATCCCAGAGATTTCCTAGATCAATTTAAGGGCGTGTTAGCTGAATTATGGGACGAGCAGAGAAAGGTACGCTTTGTTGCAGCAAGATTGGAAGGTGAAACTGGTACCTGGGTTATGAGAATAGGACATAAGTGTACAACATTTGCTGAATTTGAAAAGGAATTTTTGCGTAAATATTGGTCGCAATAGAAGCAAAATGAAGTACGTAACAGTCTATACCAGGGTAGAAGGTTTGAGAGAGGGCGTGACCAGACCATAAGGAAATTGTTTCAAGATTATTATGAGAGGAACTTGTATTTAGATGAACCGGTGACGACAGAAGCAATAGTGTCCCTTATCATAAGTAAACTACCGACAGGAGTTGAGGATAAGATGCTAGCAATCCCTGGAGATGACGTAGAGGCAATGAAGTCAGCCACGTTGTGTTATTCACGAGGGGCAGGAGGGAGAGAAGGTGATAGTAGAGTATCAGGGAACAACGAATCCAATACAGATACCCATTTAAACCATAACAATAGACACAATGGACAAAATTGGAATAATAATAATGGCATAAGACATGGCGATAGTTTTCGTGGGCATGATGGTCACAGAGGTCACCGTGGTGGCTATGGATATTGGAACTCAAGGCATGATGCATCGGATGACCAGGTGCGAAACTGGAAACATAGCAAGTGGCGAGAGTATATAACCTATTTTGAGGGTGTAATTAGCAGCATACCTCATGCCACGAGGGCAAACACCATGTGCAAAACATTAAATCATACTATAAAGAACAAAATTAATGACTGATTGTTATATGTGATGTGTCTGAATCTATGTATATGTCGGCTGTTGTTGTCCTTAAGTACAAACATTCATTTCTGATTATTATGAGGTTTCATAAGGACACTCTAATCGAGTGAGATCTAACTAGGATGTGTTACCAGCATATGCAATAGTATTTTTATTTTCTTTTGACCTTCTACCTGTTCGATCTAGACTATAAGTATTACGTTTCCTTTAGCCCATGCAGAGATATGGTTTGAGTGAGTACTGGAGTCTAGTGTCTGTAGGTTGTGTTATCCAAAAGGTTTCTTCATTTAAAAATTTCTTACTACACCTGCTTGATGATTCTTATTATTCTTGTATTACTCACTTAGTAACAAAATATAACTTAGAGGAGATCCATATGCGTTTTATTATATCATATAGAACATTGTCATGTGTACTGAAGTAGTAACAGACTAAGAGTAAGTTGAATAAGCTTTGCTAGGATAACACTGAGAGCGTCATTAACCTGTTTCATGTAAGCCAATAGACTAATTATCGCGAGGCGAGAGTGGCGAGCTGACGACTATGCTGCACATCTGCCGGTCGGCTCAGCATCGACGCTACAGTCACTCCCCACCCCTTTCAATGCCAAGAACGCTCCCTTGTGAGGCAGTGTCATGAGTAGTGAAATATTTTTTGGTTGGGTTTTTGACGGCCAAGTGCTGATGGAGGTTCTCTAGTTTATGCCTAATAGTGTAACCAGTGATGTTGTCTACCAAGAGTAGCAGGGAACGTGTGTGTTTTTCTACTATTTTCTTTTATCTCTTTCCTTTAGGCACCTGTCTATCTTATCTAACCTTTTGTATTTGTAAACTTTTCTATTTCAGGGACAATATTTTTGTGTTTTATTGCTTTAGCTCTTTGTTTATACACTCTATTGTAACGTTTTTGCTATACAGGTTGCACTGTAGGTAGGGTTCTTTTATTATGTAAAATGTTGCGTATTTTACAACTGTTCTTTATATTGTAAATCATGTCTGGTTCACAATGTGACAATGGGTCTATACCCATGGAATGGGGCAGTATATCCCCCCCCCCGCCCCTCACACCATCTCATAACCCCCTGCAGGAGGGAATTATGTAGATTTCGATATTCTCTTCGACAATTCGAACACTTTTACGTGCGGGAATGTAAGCGTATTGTCATATCGCTGGCTTAGTTGCGGAGTATCTTTGCGGGCAGCGCGTTTGCAGAGTCGAGCACGGGACAGGGAACTGTTATGTTACGTTGTGGGTAGCTCTGCATGGGAGAGGCATTGTTCTTATGGAAGTTGAAGTGTTGCTACAAGTGCTATTGCTGTAAAGTGATGAAATATGGAAGTGATTCAGACGAAAGTGCGTAATGATGTAATTAAAAATAAACAGTTCCACCGATAACGTATTTGTGTATCCTCTCATTGCGTGTCGCACCGTACATCAATCATCCGCGCCGTGTTCGGCCTCAGAATGAACTAATGTTGATCAGCAATATTGCTTACCAAGAAAGAGAGCATTCAAGTGCCAGTGTCTAGTAGTGAGCGTGAACATGCGTTCGGTCATCGCGTTCCGCATCATCAACAATCAGCTGTCCTGCGACGGTTATGCACGCGCGCACTTTATCTACTTGATGATTCAGTAGATGCAATAATCACAATCAAAACAATTGGACGACAATAGTACTGAAAATATGAATATTCAGACTTTATAGACGTATAATTTGACACATACATAACACCAGAACAAGATTTAGAAAACGACGGCATTCGAGTACTAGATCGTATAAGTGAGAACTGAGAACTGAAAAATTAATTCTATGAACAGTGTTATATCATTACTAATGTGAAGAAGGACTGGTACCGAATATCGGTGTATGCTTGACGAGCGTAAAACTTTCGTTCGATCAGTCGGCTTCCGCATCATTAACAATCACCAGCGTCGCTTCGGTTACGCGTACGCTCGTCCAAGTGATATTGTGGACAGATAATCATCAAGAATGTTAATTGGGATAAGCAATTATGATTTAGAATGTAAACAGTGCAACCTGTGATGTCTTATCGTCTCAGAATAAAGATGTTCATACCAGACGTAGAACAGAGTTGCGCTTAACCCTTTCAGGATGTGAGGCCTGTATAGGTGGCCCGACGCAGCAGTCACTATGGGATGCGAGGCCCGTATACGTGACCCTACTGTTGCGTCACACACACAGCGCTGTATCTAGGGACTAGCTTGGGGTATCGACATGGGACAGGGTGCATCCTGACAAAAGGGTAATTGTTCTGGCTAATTTCCGGTGGGGATCATCAATGCTTTCTTGCTATATGTCATCATAGCAAAGAAAAGACGAGAGACACCAAAGAGTCATTTGCATTTTCGGAAGAGTCTCGTCAAGGAGTTTGTGGGCGACACCTGGGCTCAACCAACCCATTGAGGAAGAGGCCAGGCTCTGAGCGTTGTGACCTACACAGGATTGACGGCCTGTACCATGCTATCCCCCTTTCTTTCTTTCTTTGCGAAACTTGTCCGTCGAAGCCTTCTCTTAATGTGCCTGAGTGCTTCAAAGGTATCACAAAGTAGCAAAGTTCCGAAAGGAATTGCAAAATATGGTTGCCTACCGAAAAATCGATATGCGAAGGTTGTAAAGTTTGTTTTAAGCAAATTTTATGAAATTTAGTAGTTTATTGACATAAATTTAATTTTTCATCCTTCAACATTGACTTTTTATTTTTCTTCCCATGGATGTCCCATAAGAGATAAAATTGTATTTTATATGTCATTTTAAAGCTAAAACTTCAAAGAATAAGATATAACTAATTTCAATGTGTGTAATTCAATGCTTCACCTCAAAACTAAAAAGAAAGTAACAAAAAATTAAATTTTTCATTTTTTTCTATTTTAACACCACTGGCAAGTCAAAGTGCGCGGTATGGACTAATGAAAATAGTATTCCAGTAAAGAGTGTGTTTTAAGCTTCATTTACAAAAAAAAATACACTGATATGTCAAAAACTGTAGATCTTATAAGCGATGAAAGAAACATAAGGGATATGGAACCCGCACAGCGCCGCCGAATTGCTCCGTGTTGGGGAAACGCGCTCCATCCCGAAAAGGTTAACGTTGAGTGGCTCCCCTAAACCTGCTTGTATATTTAGATACATAATTTCAGGCTAGCCAGCAGCAGTGTGGAGCAGAACAGTACGGCCGCCGCGGGATTATCAGCTACGTGGTGTGGACAGGGCGCACGGTCGAAACGAGAAACCAGTTAAAGTGACCTTCCCCATTTCTACCCCCAGGCGTGTTACAAGAGTATTCGCTATAAGTAGCTGAAATTTATTGCAGAACTCTAATCTCAGCTACCTCATTTAGTAGACCCTGAATTCCCTCCAGTGTTGTCGCTTTCCCAGTTACTGTCATTTCGCTGAGGCCTACCACCTCGAGTGTACAGTATGCCCAAAACAAAGTAAAGGGCATACAACGAGACAAGCCCAAAATAAAACACTTGTTGCCGACACATACCTGAAAACTTCCAACACACGCAACTGCCATAGCATCTCCTTCTCTTCAAGGCTTCTTTGGACGGCCATACATAGCTCCAGCAGTTATCCTGACACCAATATTGTGACAGTGACAAAGCCAGTCAATTGCTTGATAGAACAATTCATTGATGAACTTGATCAGATATAGTTCAGCACATCTGAAACAGAAAAAAAAAAAATGGTTCAAATGGCTCTGAGCACTATGGGACTCAACTGCTGAGGTCATTAGTCCCCTAGAACTTAGAACTAGTTAAACCTAACTAACCTAAGGACATCACAAACATCCATGCCCGAGGCAGGATTCGAACCTGCGACCGAAGCGGTCTTGCGGTTCCAGACTGCAGCGCCTTTAACCGCACGGCCACTTCGGCCGGCCATCTGAAACAGACTGCTGATGATAGGAGGTCTTCAGACACCAGAATACTGGTATGGGTGTGCTGATGGAAGTGTTTCGCATCAATGGTAGAGACGCCCAAACATGACAGCATGCTGGTGGATTGTGGCTGACAGCTGACAGCTGCAGAGTGTTGGTGTAGCAGCAAGGCGGCGTCCCTGTGCCCAGGTTGGACACTCATGCAGTGGATGTTCATTTCCAGCCCACTGAAGACAGTTTCATAGATGTGGCGACAATAAGACACAGGTTCTGCATCGCAAGATAACCTAGCTGCAACGACTTGCCAATGGGATGGTCCTGCTGGTTTAAATCCTGTTTCCACATTCTGACACTTGCAGATGGCCTTGCTACCACAGCAAGGTGGCGGATGGTGCATATGTGGTAGCAGTGTGGCAGTGACATAGCATCCTTGTCCTAAGCTGAACACACAGGCAGCGGTCATTGTTCATGTCCCATCGGAGGCAAGGTTACAGATGCAGCTATGACCAGACACAAGCTCTGCATCGTAAGACAGCCCACATGTAACGATTTGCCAGTGGGTTGGTCCTGTCAGTTTAAATCCAGTTGCCACATAGTTGCAGAATGCCCGGGTATGACAGCATGATGACAGATGGGGGATGTGTGGTGGCAGTGCGACAGAGAGGTGGCGTCCCTCAGCCCAGGTTGAAGACTCAGACAGCAGTCGTTGTTCATGGCCCATCAGAAGTAGTATCATAGTTGCGACAAGTGCCAGACATAAGATCTGCATCGTCAGAGAGCCTAACTTTGACGACTTGCCGATGGGCTGATCCTGATGGCTTAAATCCTATTTTCATTTTATGACTGTTGAGGAAGACCTGGCTACCACAGCTTGATGGCAGCTTGCAGATGTGTGGTAGTGGTGTAGCAGAGAGGTGGTGTCCCTGTGCCTGGGTGGAACACACAGGCAGTGCTTGTCTTTCACGGCCCATCACAGGCAGATCACAGATGCAGCAGCGACTAGACACAGGCTCTGCATCATCGGACAGCCTAACTGTGATATCTTGCTGATGGCCTGACCCTGCTAGTTTAAATCCCGTTTCCAGATTAGTTACAGAAGACCTGGCTACCACAACGGTGGATGGTGGATGTGTTGTGGCAGTGCTGCAGTGAGGCAGCGACCCTGAGCCAGGGGTGAACACTCAGGCAGTGGTCGTTGTTCATGACCTATCAGAGCTGTGCCATGGAAGCAACAATGAGCAGTCACGCTGTGCACCACTGGACAGCCCAGGTGTGAAGACTGCTGGTTTAAATCCTTTTTCCACTGTACCACAGCATGATGGCGGATGGCGGGCGTGCGGTGGCAGTTCGGCAGTGAGGTGCCCAGGTTGAACACTCCAGCAGCAGTCATTTATCATGGCCCTATGGAGGCAATGTCGTAGATGCGGCGACGACTAGACAAGGGTTCTGCCACACTGGACAGCCAAGCTGTGTCAACTTTATTTCGGGCTGGTGCTGCTGGTTTAAATTCCGTTCCCATGTGCTGGCACTTGTGGAAGGTCCCCTCTATCGAGACTGTGTCGAAATATCTGGAGCGAGGTCGATAGCATGGTGCGGCGTAATGGGTCTGTCTGCCTCTTGGGAGTTCACTTGGGATACCTGCTTCAAAACCGCTGGTTACTGAAGCCATCCGATGCTGCTGAGCTGGCCGAGCATTGGCCGGTAATTGTGGCGTGGATTCGGTTGCTGGGCTGTGGTCCTAGTAGTCAGTGCTACAAAATGAAACGAACACAGTTGTTCTCAACCCCCCCCCCCCAATCTGCTACCATGTAAGTACAGATTAGGTTTTGATTGATTTTGTATCAGCTGGGTATTTAGTGTTGGAATAACATTATTTTATTTGGTAATTCTCATCGACAAGTGTACCTTAAGCAGTAGGATAGATCAGCAGTAGCGCTCATATGTGGTTTACTTCAACATTAGTATGTCGCTTGATCAATTTAATGCTTGCTGCTAAGATTGAACTATGGTTACTAACCAATCTATGATGTGTATCAGCAGTGTCATGAAGTCAGTGGTGTGTACATTATAGCTAATGAAACAATTGAACATGTGGAAATATTTAATTTGAAGGTCTGTTGTGACAGCAAAAAGTGTTATGGGTAATTTTAATAGCTAATAAAAACAATTCACTTGTGGAAATATTTGATTTGAAGATCCGTTGTCATTGCAAAAAGTGTTATGTTTATTGAACATTCTGGTATAGAGACAAATTTTAGACATGAGGACAACATTTTTTTATTTTGGCAATTCTCATCGACTAGTGCAATTTAAGCAGTAAGTAACATTAGCAGTAGTGTAATTATGTGTATTGCACTGTTGTACAACTAATTCTTAGGTATTTGGAAGTTTTTAATGCATGGTACTAACACTGAACTAATGTTAACTGTTAAATTAGTATTTATTTCAGTAGTATCAATAAACAAACTGTGTGTATTTTAATAAACTATACAGGCAATTTATGTGTGGAAAGCTACATCGTGATTGCAGAATATGGTACACCAATCAAACTATGGTCATTAACAAATGTTAGTCAACTTTAAAGCAGTTCAAACATGTAGGTCGTGTTTCTTTCGTAATAATATTACAGAACAGTTATTTTATGAAACTAGTGACATTGGTGTTTTGTGCTTGAAATCTTAAATATCATGAGAAATCATGCAATTTTATTTAGCTGCGATGTTTGCATTTTCATTTGTGATCAGAGTTGTGCAATTACACTTGTATATTACAATCAGCAACCTGCATGTGCTTTGCAGTCGACAAAAGACTAATAATATTACTTCAGTGGGAAAGATTTTATTCTGAAGACATCAACAGTCTATCCGTGTCTTGTTACACCATCATCTTCGGCAACGTTTCATCTCTGTCTCCTTCCAGTGTCGTCTTTAGTCGTACACTGATGCATGTAAGCATAGCAGAAATACTTCTTGTGAACTATAAACACAAGCATTTTATGTAACACATCGTAATGAAATTTCTTAAAATTTTCTTCTTCCTTCCTTCCTTCCTTCCTAATACCGTATTGTGCCACTTTGTTCCACTTTGTTTCTCTGTTGGGTATGTTGTTTGCATGTGTGTGTGTGTGTGTGTGTGTGTGTGTGTGTGTGTGTGTGTCTAATCATGTAATCTGATTAGATTTTGGTGTTATTTAGTAGTTGATCATAGGAAATACAGTCTATAAGGGTTTCAGAGAGCCTTAGGATTTGATGTTCTACATAAATTTGGTTACTCTTAGTCATTTGTAATAAAGAGCAATAATTACCTTCTTTCCTCATAACCTGAGGACAAACAGTTCCTTCTATGTACCCTCAGTCACATATTTCAGACTGAAATGACAACACATTGAAATGACAACTCCCTTAACGTATTTTAGGTGTGCAGATACTTATTTAACACTTGATGAGCATCATAAAACAAATTAAAGTCGAAACAATTAATTCAAAGGAGTACTTAAGAATTCACAATCATACTTCAGGCACCAATTTGGCAGATATTTGTGTGTGTGTGTGTGTGTGTGTGTGTGTGTGTGTGTGTGTGTGTGAGTTAAATCTTGTAATTTGATTAGAATGTGCTGTTATTTAATAGCTGATTATAGGAAATACAGCCTTACCACCATAGTTGTTGGTGTTTGTCGAAAGCCGTTATTGTACATAGATTGAGTGAGGCTCAATCATTTGTAATAAAAAGCAATAACTGTCAGTCAGCATTTCACTTATATTTTCTCTAGCGTAGAACATGATAACGTTATCTTCCTCCCTCCCAAGCTCAGGAATGACAGTTCCTTCTATGGCTGTTGCTTATATGTACGCTCAGTCACGTGCTTTCATATTCAAAGGACAACATCCTTAACGTATTTTAGGTGTGGACATACTTATGTAACAATTGACGAGCATCATATAACAAATTCAAGTGCAAATATTCAGTTCAAAGGAGGATTTAACTTAAGAATTCATTGTTTCAGGCACCAATTTGATAGATGTGTGCGTGTGTGTGTGTGTGTGTGTGTGTGTGTGTGTGTGTGTGTATGTGTGTGTGTGTTTTTTTATGTATTTTAGATGTGGAAATACAATTTTTTAGTACCGGTAACTAATTTTGGATATAGTGCAAAAATTCAGATTGCGTGGTTGTTTTTGTGTACGGCCTAGGTGCCTGTCTGGAGCTACAATTTGATTTCATTTTAATTCCTGCTAAATACTGCTCTGTGACTGACTGGTTTGTTTTAATTCTATGCCGATATTTGGTAGAGAGGGAAAGGGGAGCTTTTGGCTTTCAAAACTTAGTTACCATATTTTTTTTTACCTGTGACTTGAATGAAAGAAAAGAAAATATTACTTAGTAGTTCTTACATTTCTGTATTGTTTTCGCACAGGAGTTGGATTTCCATGTCTAGTCAATACTGAGATCGTCCCTGCATTCAAAAAACTTATGACAGTTGTTGTTATGAAATGAAATGACTGTATGTCATTATTGGCTGGGATACCCCCTAGTCAACGTCTTTCGGTTTGACGGCACTTCGGCGATTTGTACGTCAGTGATAACGATGAGATAAAATGATGAAAACGCAAATACCCAATCCCTATGTTTATAACATCTTTGACCTGGCGGGAAATTGAAGTCTGGACCCTACAATCTAGAGACAGCAATACCAACTACTAGACTACGGGCTGCATTATAAGCTGAATGAGGCACAAAAAGGAAGAAGTCCTGAGAAGAGTTGGAGAGGAAAGACAGTTACCGAATGTAATAAAAAGAAAGAAACGTAACTGGATTGGACATATATGCAGAAAGGAGTTGCTTATAAAAACAGTCTTAGAAAGGTAAAGGAGTTAAGGGAGGAAGAAATTTCAGATGGTGTACGATATGATGCAACAGTACTAAGAAGGAAGAAAGGATCGCAGGAATTTGGTTGCAAGGACCTGATAATATAGCAAACAAAGTAATGATGATGAAAACAACTGTCTCAGAGACCAAATTGACAAGGTGAGCAGTCGTATTCACAGACTTGAAGATATACCCACACTATTAGTAACGTGTGCTTGGAATAAAACTAGGAAGTGGCTTGAACTCTGGCTTCAGTGCTGAGTACGTGGTAGAGGTACAATGCAGAGGCCGCTGTCTCATAATCGGGAAAAAAGGCTGATGTAGCACAAAATAGTTGACACTAACATTCATACTTCTACTGCTGACGCAAACAGACAATGTCAAATTTAGCAACGCTTTGTAATTTTACTATCGTCAAGTGTTATTAAAGCAATAACATCCAATACGTTTAATTTTGCTTACATAAGGATTCATTCTCACGTGGTGGTCTTCTTTTTTAATTTCATGCAGAGTGAAAGAGTGCTGTAGCTATCTGTTGCTCATTGACTATGGATCGTAAAATGGTCGCTGTTAAGCCTGCTGTGCAGCCTGAAGGTATCATATAGACGAAATCTACGAAACAGTTGTTCTTTCTTTAACAATAATTACTGTTAATCGATTTTTCTGTTTCAACGGCATATTTGGAAGAAAAGGCGTATACGTACGATTACTGTCTGCGTTGAGCAAAACGTAACGTCGGTAAAACAAAATATATTTATGTATCAGCAAAAATAAGTGGACCATATTTTACATCATAGCGATAAAAAAAGAAGATAACGGTTGTGTACGTGTTTGTAGACAACGGTGAAGAGAGGTTGGCTACAAAGTGTTGCAGCAGCTGTCGTCATTGGGACGCTGGACAGAAGCAGAAATTATTAGCGAACGTGTAAATACAGTAAACAGAAATTTTACTTATAGTTCTCTCCGAGCGTTGCGAATAAATGTTACAAAAGAACAAACAGCAAATAAAGTACAGTTATTACAGAGGCAAGTTAAAGAGCATCGTGCAGAGTGAGGCTCCCACTACTAATTCACCAGTGAACTGTCGAAGGCTGATTAAGACTAGAGGCTGCGAAGACTCCGACTGAGGCTGACCGTGGAGCTGCTGTCGGCCATTATACATCGCGACGGCACACGGCGCTCGTAGTTGCAGCTGGTCAAGGCGTGGCTCAGTGGGCGCGCATCACTGGATCCAATGGGTATCGGCATTACAGCTATCGGCGTCTGTCGAAAACGTGCGTTTTTGTTGCCAAGTGTAAAACGCTGGTGAACCTACAGTTTTAGAAAAATAGGGGGAAGCCTAAATCAGAGTGAGAGATGGAGTGAGATAGAACCATTACACAGTGTCTGCCCCCAGTAGCTGAATGGTCAGCGTGACGGATTGTCAATCCTATGGGCCCGGGTTCGATTCCTGGCTGGGTCGGGGAATTTTCTCCGCCCAGGCACTGGGTGTTGTGCTGTCCTCATTATCATCATCAACTGCGGGTCGCTGAAGTGGCGTCAAATTGAAAGACCGGCATCCGGCGAAAGGCTTGCCCGATGGGGGGCCCTAGCCGTAAGATTAAATTTGAAAAATTCAGTAAAATATGGCGTTTTAGTCTTCGATCACTATTCTTTATTTTCAATAACCGGTTTCGGGCTAGCTGCCCATCTTCGAAGACTGAAACGCCATATTTTACTTAATGAACGATCGCGGACCTCCCAGTGAGACAACCATGTCTTGTTTTGTTAAAAAATTCAATTACACAGCGTTCTAAGAGATTTCCTCTCACTCTGATTTAGGCTTTCCCCTATTATCCTGACCACTTTCCGTGACTGCTTTTTTTCAAAAGGCTACGGTCGACTTCTTCTCATTCTTATTCAGTCCGAGCCAGTAGCCTACTACAGCTCCAATGACCACGTCATAGAGGTTAGTAACAACATACTTTGTTTCCTTCATCCCAGATTCTGATCTGGACAAGTGGCTGTCTTATGTGGTGCTCTGCCTTCATGAACATGGCCAGGGTGGCAGAGCGGTTCTAGGCGCTACAGTCTGGAACCGCGCGACCGCTACGGTCGCAGGTTCGAATCCTGCCTAGGGCATGGATGTGTGTGATGTCCTTAGGTTAGTTGGGTTTAAGTAGTTCTAAGTTCTAGGGGAGTGATGACCTCAGCAGTTAAGTCCCATTGTGCTCAGAGCCATTTGAACCATTTTGAACCTATAGTACATCAAATGCACTCGCTTCCAACAGTGCCACATTCAAGCAGTTATGGAATCTGTAAACAAAATATGTGTTTTATGAATGCATAATTCCGAAATTGTTATGATTAGTTCTATAATTAAGTAGTAAAAAGTGATATTTCAGTATTATTATACGGCAACCAGAATAGCACTAGACCCAATGGTCTCAAGTAGTTTGATTGTTACCAAATCACATTTGATAATTCGGGTATGATGCAGTAGTTTAGGAATAATTTGTGGTTTAGCTGTAGGAGTGGTGAGAGACAAGTCATTCCGAGACCGCCTGTGGCTTGTAGCCGAGGATAAGTAAGCCGAAACAACCACAGAAGCAATATACCGGGTGATCAAAAAGTCAGTATAAATTTGAAAACTTAATAAACCACGGAATAATATAGATAGAGAGGTAAAAATTGACACACATGCTTGGAATGACATGGCGTTTTATTAGAACAAAAAAAAGGTTCACAAAAAGTCCGACAGATGGCGCTGGACAGCAAAACGTCATTGACTGCGCATGACAATCGTGTATAAAAGGAGCTGTAATGAGAGAGAGAATCAGATGCGCCAGCAGTCGCAGCGTATAGACGTTACCTGAAAAGCCGCTTTTAGTGAAGCTGTATTATCAGAATGAAGAATGTGCTAGTTCAGCGTTACGAACCTATCGCCACAGGAAGGGGAATCGACCGGGTAAAGATCCGTTGACAAATGCAGCTGTGGCGCCGGCCGGGGTGGCCGAGCGGTTCTAGGCGCTACAGTCTGGAACCGTGCGACCGCTACGGACGCAGGTTCGAATCCTGCCTCGAGAATGGATGTGTGTGATGTCCTTAGGTTAGTTAGGTTTAAGTAGTTCTAAGTTCTAGGGGACTGATGACCTCAGAAGTTAAGTCCCATAGTGCTCAGAGCCATTTGAACCACTTTGCAGCTGTGGCGAGAATGATTTCGAAGTTCGAAGCCACGGGTTGTTTAGACGATAGACCCCGTAGTGGCCAACCGAGCACGTGGCGTAATGCTGCTGAGACAGTTCAGGACGAAATGGAGACTGTAGCGGGTTCGTCTATGCACGGGGAAGTCAGCGCTCGTGCAGTCACACGTCGCACCGGAATTGCATACACTACTGTTTGGTTGGCACTGAGGCGTACCCTCCGATGCTATCCGTACAAAATCCATCGGGGTCATGAACTGTTACCTAGCGATTTAGTGAAGCGGAGGGCATTTGCGGTGTGGGCGTATCAAAAGATGGCGGTAGATGACGATTCGTTGAGTAACGTGTTGTAGACCGACGAAGCTCATTTCACGCTCCGAGGGTCTGTCAACGTCCACAACTGCATAATTTGAGCTACCGAAAATCCTAGAACTGTCGTGGAAACTCCATTACACGACGAGAAAGTCACGGTATGGGTTGGATTTACCACATCTACCGTTATCGGGCCTTTTTTCTTCGAGGAAATGCGTGATTCTGGTTTTGTAACTGCTACCGTGACGGGAGAGAGGTACGCCGATATGTTACACAACCGCATCATCCCCAGCCTGGTTGATAAACACCTGCTGGAACGAACAATGTTTATGCAGGATGGCGCTCCACCTCATATTGCTAGACGCGTGAAAGATCTCTTGCGCGCGTCGTCCGACATCTCTAGGGATTCTGAAAGACAACATTCGACGCCCATGCCTCACCATAACTCCAGACATGCTATACAGCGCTGTTCGCAACATTATTCCTCGACTACAACTATTGTTGAGGAATGATGGTGGACATATTGAGCATTTCCTGTAAAGAACATCATCTTAGCTTTGTCTTACTTTGTTATACTAATTATTGCTATTCTGATCAGATGAAGCGCCATCTATCGGACATTTTTTGAACTTTTGTATTTTTTTGGTTCTAATAAAACCCCATGTCATTACTAGCATGTGTGTCAATTTTTACCTCTCTATCTACATTATTCCGTGATTTATTCGGTTTTCAAATTTATACTGACTTTTGATCACCTGGTACGTATTATATACCCGAGTGCTCTGCACACTGTACAAAATTTCATATTTATATAATCTTTTCCATGACCTCTTATTGTAACCCATGCAACATGTCATTGTAATTTAGGAAATATACTGCCAAAAAAACTAGTACTCCATTTTAGAGGTTTCCAGTTCGTTCAACATTTATTGTTACAGCGTAACATATGGAGTACATGAAGTGATTACATTTACAGATCAATAGAACAAGCAGTTCTGAGGTACTAGAAATCGACCCATGCTGAAACACCCATATTAGTAAGGGGTGTAGCTTCCATGGGTGGCAATGCAGGCGCTGACTTTGGCATCCAGTCGATGGTACAAATGGCGAACACTGTCCCGGGATACGTTGTGCCGTGCCTGCTAGATCTGTCCAAGTAGTTCTTTTAAAAGTTGTTGGTTGTCGAGTCATGTGGATCAATTGTAGTTCCGTCATATCCCACATGAGCTCGATTGGAGACAAGTTTCTACACGTCTTACAGAGCATGTTGGGCATAATGGTCAGTGTGTGGGCGAGCATTGTCCTGTCGAAACAACACATCTCCTTCCTTTTGAAAAAACGACAAAGAACGGGTCTAACTACATTCTGAATGTACTGTGCGCGTGGCGGCGCTGTGGTCGAGCGGCTCTAGGCTGTTCAGTCCGGAACCACGCGGCTGCTACGGTCGCAGGTTCGAATCCTGCCTCGGGCATGAATGTGTGTGATGTCCTTCGGTTAGTTAGGTTTAAGTGGCTCTACGTCTAGGGGACTGATGACTTCAGATGTTAAGTCCCATAGTGCTTAGAGCCATTTGAACCATTTTGTACTGTGCGCTGGTTAGTGTCCACTACAGAAACACCAGAGTTGGACGAGAGTGATTACACCAAATATTATAAGGCCTGGGATGGGCCAGCGCGTCTTGGACGAATGTACTATACGAGACAGTGCAAACCAGGTCTACGTCGTACGGGAAAACGACCATCACTTATGCGCTGGCAGAATCATCTCTGATGACCACGGTGCTTCGTTGCATCTTTCAAGTGATGCTCTAACGTTATCAGTCGAGTCGTGCACGTCAATGCTCTGGCGTGAGTGGAGGGTGCGCTAGAGGTGTGCGTGCCTGGAGTCCCACAGCTAATAATAAGTTGGCAACAGTTCATGTTGACACGTCTTGGCTGCGGTAATTGTACTATCTGCCACTACTGCCCATACAATATGACGATCCCGTCAATGTCTGGGGGTCAACAACCTCGCCTACAATTGTGAAAACGTTCACGTGAACACTAACATCATTGCTTTACTGACGCACATCCCGTTTGTGTGGCAGATCTCTGAATGGACCATCTCAACACTAGAAAGGCCACAATTTGAGGCGTTTCTAACCAGCTGAGGAAGCACCAGTGCGTCTCTGCGGCACCGTTGCCTGCTAGGTACACTCATTTGCACCATGCTCAGCTTTCTGGCTGTGAGCTTTCCCTATTGAAGGGTAGGCGCAAATGGCGCTCTGGTAGCCATGCCAGGATCTTGTTGGTGAGCATTGTTCAAATCATGGCCAGTACATCACCTATCTTCAAGGTGGCATATGCCATCGTCGCCGGCCGGAGTGGCCGTGCGGTTCTAGGCGCTACAGTCTGGAGCCGAGCGACCGCTACTGTCGCGGGTTCGAATCCTGCCTCGGGCATGGATGTGTGTGATGTCCTTAGGTTAGTTAGGTTTAATTAGTTCTAAGTTCTAGGCGACTGATGACCTCAGAAGTTACGTCGCATAGTGCTCGGAGCCATTTGAACCATTTTTTGCCATCGTCGGATCAAAATCGATGTCGTCTTTCCAGATGTACTAATATTTTTCCGGCAGTGTAAATAAATAATTTCGATTTGGTAACAACAATGTTATATAATGGTAAGGCAGAGTTTAGGAACCAGGTTTTAAATTCTGAGACATTTCCAGGGGCAGAAGTGGACTCTGACCACAATCTATTGGTTATGAACTGTAGATTAAAACTGAAGAAACTGCAAAAATGTGGTAATTTGAGGAGATGGGACCGGGATAAACTGACAGAACCAGAGGTTGTAGAGAGCTTCAGAGAGAGCATTAGGGAACGATTGACAAGAATGGGGGAAAGAAATAGAGTAGAAGAAGAATGGGTAGCTTTGAGAGACGAAATAGTGAAGGTAGCAGAGGATCAAGTAGGTAAAAAGACGAGAGCTAATAGAAATCCTTGGGTAACAGACGAGATATTGAACTTAATTGATTAAAGGAGAAAATATAAAAATGCAGTACATGAAGCACGCAAAAAGAAATACAAACGTCTCAAAAATGAGATCGACAGGAAGTGCAAATTTGCTAAGCAGGGATAGCTAGAGTACAAATGTAAGGATGTAGAGGCATATCTCACTAGGGGTAAGATAGATACTGCCTACGGGAAAATTAGAGAGACTTTTGGAGGAAAGAGAACCACTTGTATGAGTATCAAGAGCTCAGATGGAAACCCAGTTCTAAGCAAAGAGGGGAAAGTAGAAAGGTGGAAGGAGTATATAGAAGGTCTATACAAGGGCGAAGACAATATTATGGAAATGGAAGAGGATGTAGATGAAGATGAAGTCGGAGATACGATACTGCGTGAAGAGTTTGACAGAGCACTGAAAGAGCTAGGCCGAAACAAGGACCCTGGAGTAGACAACATTCCATTAGAACTACTGATAGCCTTGGGAGAGACAGCCCTGACAAAACTCTACCATCTGGTGAGCAAGATGTACGAGACAGCCGAAATTCCCTCAGACTTCAAGAAGAATATAATAATTTCAACCCCAAAGAAAGCAGGTGTTGACAGATGTTTAAATTACCTAACTAGCAGTTTAATAAGCCACGGCTGCAAAATACTAACATGAATTCTTTATAGACGAATGGAAAAACTGGTAGAAGCCGAGTTTGGTGAAGATCAGTTTCGACTCCGTAGAAATGTTGGAACACGTGAGGCAATACTGACCCTACCACTTATCTGAGGAAACAGATTAAGGAAAGGTAAACCTACGTTTCTATCATTTGTAGAATTAGAGAAACCTTTTGACAATGTTGACTGGAATTGTCTATTTCAAATTCTGAAGGTGGCAGGGGTGAAATACAGGGAGCGAAAGGCTATTTACAATTTGTACAGAAAGCAGATGGCAGTTATAAGAGCCGAGGGACATGAAAGGGAAGCAGTGGTTGGGAAGGGAGTAAGACGGGGTTGTAGCCTATCCCCGATGTTATTCAATCTGTATATTGAGCAAGCAGTAAAGGAAAAAAAAAAAAGTTCGGAGTAGGTGTTAAAATCCATGGAGAAGAAATAAAAACTTTGAAGATCGCCCATGACATTGTAAATCTGACAGAGACAGCACAGGACTTAGAAGAGCAGTTGAACGGAATGGACAGTGTCTTTAAAGGAGGATATAAGATGAACATCAACAAAAGCAAAACGAGGATAATGGCATGTAGTCGAATTAAGTCGTGCGATGCTGAGGGAATTAAATTAGGGAATGAGACACACTAAAGTAGTAAAGGAGTTTTGCTATTAGGGGAGCAAAATAACTGATGATGGTCGAAGTAGAGAGGATATAACATGTAGACCGGCAATGGCAAGGAAAGCGTTTCTGATGAAGATAAATTTATTAACATCGAGTATAGATTTAAGTGTTAGGAAGTAGTTTCTGAAAGTATTTGTATGGAGTGTAGCCATGTATGGAAGTGAAACGTGGGCGATAAATAGTTTGGACAAGAAGAGAATAGAAGCTTTCGAAATGTGGTGCTACAGAAGATTGCTGAAGATTAGATGGGTAGATCACATAACTAATGACGAGGTATTGAATAGAATTAGGGAGATTGGTGGCACACCTTTGTTAGAAGAAGGGATCTGTTGGTAGGACAAGTTCTGAGGCATCAAGGTATCATCTATTTAGTATTGGAGGGCAGCGTGTAGGGTAAAAATAGTAGAGGGAGGCCAAGAGATGAATACACTAAGCAGATTCAGTATAATATAGGTTGTAGTAGGTACTGGGAGATGAAGAAGCTTGCACAGGATAGAGTAGCATGGAGAGCTGTATCAAACCAGTCTTTGGACTGAAGACCACAACAACAACAACAACAACAAGAACAAAGGAAAATTATTTTCAAGCACGTGAGCAGATAGCGGAGGAAATCGAAACACTTCCGTCACGCTTCAGACGTAATTCGCGAGGTAGATATCAACCATTTCTCACGTTTGTTCCAATGGAAGGTGCATTACGCAATCGTGTACGAGCACAACTGCAACCTTTTTTTTCGTTAGAACACAATAGCTCCCAATAATGAGTCTCTGCGTTCTGTATGCGACGGTTTTATTGTATTGTACTGTATGCGGAGTGGGCGGGATAAGGGCAGAAGGGAAGGGTCGTTATTTACGTCCAGAACAACCGGTTTGAGGCTGTGTTTGTACGGCGGCCGGTATGAGAGCGCATGTGTGGGCTCACACCCGCCGGCCGCTCCGTATCTGTCAGCGGCATAGTGCTCCGTACACAGAGTCCTGCAGAGCAGACTGGCTCACTTTTCAGAGTTCCTTTGTTCTCACCACTGAGCCTGTCGGTGAGAGAAAGGCGCTCTTTCTCCTGAGAGCAGAAACATCAAACTGCTCAACGAGAAGAGATCGAGTAATAAACGTTCCCTGGCCGTAGATGGAAAGCCAATAGCAACAAGCTGCTATTGAAACTGGTCTAGGAAAGCTGCACTGGCCTTGTTTCGCAGCCACGATGTTAACAGCGTGTATAAATTACATTTTGAATTTCAAATGCTCTTTCTGTCTAGTCATATTCTGCTACTGGCGTGTGCACACCTAAACCATACTTATTACTGAATCTTCCTGGCAGATTAAAACTGTGTGCCGGACCGAGACTCGAACTCGGGACATTTGCCTTTCGCGGGCAAGTACTGTTCGTTTGATATCGATCCTGAAGGGAATACTCCTGACCCCAAACTGTTCACAGTATTGCCCTACCTTCCTATTCATCCTATTGTCTTTGAACCATTTTCTGATGATGCTGATTTTAATCCAGGTTCCTCTTATCAGATATGGTAGCGTTCGTTCCATTTCACTCCAGAGACCTGCAACTACATATAGGTTCAGCAGCTGAATCGTGTTTTCAGAGTTTCTAGCTTTCCAGTTACACTCTTGCGTATGCTCTCCTACGCTCCATATTGATAGAACTTGACCCTTTCGTAGCTTTTTCAAAATCCATTACGTTTCGATAATATTGTAGCTCACTGGGAAGCTCAGAGGGCGCGCTAACAACAATGGACTTTATGTAAAAACTGTTGCACTGGGATAAAATCCAACTATTAAATACATAAACTGCGTCTCAAAAGGAACTTGTAACACATACACAGTTTTCGCAAATACTGATACAAACACCTTATGTGAATTTTCGTAACACTGAAACAATATAGAACTCAGCAAACCCGCGATCAGAAAACAAAGACGTGTAATTTTGTCTTTACGAGTATCAAAACAACTGCGGAGATTAAGTTTTGGGAACACGAACGATAAATGGTATTTCTGCAGAATAAGATCGCTATGAAGAAGTGACAATATTACATAAAATAATTACCAGCACCTGATTAATATTTACCATAAATGTGAAAAATTATCAGAGACCTTCATAAAGAAGTCGAAATGTAAATAAAAGTTGTACTGCTTTTGACTAATTGCAAAACATTTGTCACTGAAACGAGGACTTACGTGATGGAAAGCTAACTTATTCATATTTAAGTCTAGATATGTTGCAGTGTTCTACAATGTTAGTGCGCATGGCGCAACTATAGTGTTACCAAGATATATGTGGACCAAAAAGCCTCAATAAATCATGAAGAGCATTGAAACTAACGGTCGGTTTTCCTGTTAATGGCAGATAAGACCGCTAGGTAAGGTTCTGTTAAACTGAGATTGTGAGCCTGAAGTTATTAATCACGCAGTTCGACTTCGTCGAGAACATAAAGAAGTAAGTTAAGTATTTTATGTCTACTTATTTTCTTGAAGAGAGACGGAGTCTGCAGTGCTGACTTCACGTCAGGAGATATGGCGCAGGCTAATACCAGCAGAGATTGGATCAGGCGGTCACACTCTCCAAGTCGTATTACATACAATCTTTGTATTTTCGTTACCTGCCCCTATACGTTGTTGTGTTGTCACAGTTCGCCGTTGTAACGAGTTTCGCGCTGTCGCAATCTGCATCCGTCATTTCTGATCCTGAGTTTGACAGAACGTCAGCTTTCAAAATTTTCTTGTAGAGGCTCAGTCATGCTCTCCATTCCGTGGTTTCCTCTCTTCTGAGCCACTCGCTTATACTTCACTCTTTCTCTTTATTATTCTTCTTGTCGTCATCCATTTAATGGTCAAGGTTGTCTATACGACGGGTTTCGCTTTCGGTTTGTGTGACTGTATCTCTTCTCGTTCTACTCTTCGCACTATACCAGAAAGATATTTGCCCTTTCTGCATCTTGCTATGTTTTCGACGGAGGTTTTCGTTTCATACAAGGATATTCAGTTCCTTGAATTTTGTATCAGCATTTTGATTTCTTCTCCAGTTTTTTTTTTTTTTTTTTTGAAGTGAGAACATTTCTTTCTTTTAATCGATTAGCTCCGTAAACCGCTTATGTGCGGCCTTTTCTCCTTTCTAGCCCTTCGAATAAATTGTGTGCTACTTTGCTTTGGCGCGTAGTCTCAATGTTTAACTGTGTGGCGGCTTGTTGAGTGGCGGAATGGTGGCTGCCACACTGCGGACCGGCTCGCATTGTTCGTTCTGCGTGCGACATTGCCGGTGACTGAGTTCATATTTTAACTCTCGTATTTTTTCGGCAGTAAATTTCTTGTTGTCCACGGTACCTTATTAGTCACTTTTTCGTCAGGCTCTCGTGTCTCTAATTTTTTATTTACTACAGTAGTGATGTTCTCGATATTAAAACGACGTCAAGTTTCGTTTTTATTGCTTCTTTGTCAGAAAAAAAATGTTGCACGTGAAATAAGAGTTTTGATTAATTCATTGGAATTTCAGGAATGTATCATCCATACTAATGTAAAATTGTAAGTACCAGTCGTCGTTCTCATATTTTTGTAATGCAAGAGCTCTCTAATTTGTGTTAAAATCTATTCTTGACTTAAGTTTCATATCTTTCTAATGTAAGCGATGATGTTCATTGTCCTTAGGCCACCTTCTGAAGAAGACAAATTTAAATTTGTTGAAACCTAGGTAAAGAATTTTTTATCCATTGCAACTGGTCGGCTGTTAATAAATATTTATTGGTTAGTAATTTGGGTTACTCACGTGGTGAGTCACACTACATTTGTAATCAAAGACTGTTCTAGTTTCTCGGAATCGAAGAGGCAACGGAAAGAAAAATTGTTTTGGCAGACAAAGATTAGTATGTGTAAAACCATATGTTGAGAATGATTTATTTAACGGACGTACAGAGATGAAAGTATTAGAGCAAGGTAGGAAGAGATGGCGGTGGGTATCTAACTACTTGAAACTCTAACGACTTAAAACATAACGCCCCTTCTCTGCAAGTTATTCGCATGTTTCCAGGGCGAGGTCTCCGACAACTAGCCATGTTTGGGCTCCCTAGCGCCTTGGTACTGATCGTGACAGGCAGCCTAGATGCACGGTATTATCCGCACTAGGCACACTACCGTGAGGCAGTCATGTCGGGAATGGGTTCCTTCTACACGGCCCTTGAATGAACCCGTCTCCAAAAGGCCAGAGTGCTGTCAGTTGGTGCAGCATACCAAGTGGCGGTGGATGGTAATTAACGGGGTCCGCGAGAGCTTTCCAGAACCAGTTTGCTCTGCAAGTAACAATGAGGGCGTTTAGAAGCAGTGCACAGCCACCGCCGTAACACTACACGCCTTCAGAAGACCTCGTTCTCCACCGCTGTTGACAGCGTAGTGGGACGGATCTCCCGTGAAGATTTATACATTGAGAGAGAAGTTCGGGCTATATCAAATGTGTGGGGAGTCAGCACAGAAATTTTATACACTAGGGGACCCGCGAAAAACTTTTGCACTTTTATAGTTTTAAATAATGACTGTATTTGGAATAAGTTTAGTCGTTAGAATAAGGGTAGTTGGTGACAGTGAAAAAATCATTCGTCGTATCGGAAGTATATTCGCTTAGGAAAGTCAGCCTGTACGACGAGCAGAGATAATGGACCACCGCAATTGTCACGCTTATTATCTATGACAATACTGTATAGAAATTACCCAGTTAATAAGTACTTTGAAACAAATAAAATTGTATTTGTAATACGATTATATAAAAAGGGAGTCTCTTATTCGTGAGTATTAAGTTATTTTCATAAAATATAGGCACGAAACTGGGCATCCATGACGCCTTTTTGCCTATGATAGTTAAATGTATCTTGTATGTTAAAATTTTAAATGAGTTACCTTCAAGCTTTTGCCCCAAGACTTGAAGAAGAAAGTGGACACTTATTTCTGACGATTTGATGTTTGTCAGTGATGTGTTTGTTGATAGATAGTCTAGTTGTAATTTAGGTGGTGAATATGGGAGATAATCAGCCATCTTCTCGTGGTTCCTCCAGGGTAACGCTAAGGGGGCACGTGTTTCCAGTTTACCCCTGTCCGCAGTTCACATAATGAAGAGAGCGCTGTCGGCAGTTCACAGGTTGTGAGGACAGCACAGGCTCTACGGCGAGAAGAGAGAACTGCGCCTGACTGGTGCGCGCAGAACAACATCGACTCAGACAATACTGGCGACACCATTAGGCTTGCTACTTCTCGACCTAGCCATAAGAAAGAGAGGTGCACAATATGGGCTGAAAAATGGCCAATATGATAAGGTTAAGGAGATACTGGGCGCGAGAACCACGTGGAAGAAGGAGACGAAGAAATGAATTGATAGAGAATGGTAAGAATTACGGGACAGAGCAGAAGCAGGGAGAAGAATTTACCAGTTCCTTCGTATCATAAAATAAAGATCCAGAATGTTGTATGTCATTCCGACCAAGGGAGCTATACCCTACCCGTCGAGACATCGTCCTTATCCCAGCTACCTCATAAGAATACGGCAAGGTACCACAGACACTTGTGAGTACGTAGCAGTCATCACTCTGGACCACATCGTCTTGTACTGTGCTTAGATGTTACAGACTAGGACCGGAATTTCCTTGGTAATACACAGTCTATAACATAACAAGGAATCAAGAACTGCGGCATAATTTGAACTCACTCACAGCTGAAAAATCACCTCATGGACTGCAAGCATACATGGCTGAGAGACAAGCAAGAAGAGGCCGTACGACATGAAAACGAGACCCATCACGGCAGGACATAGACCTATAACAGCCTTCCGGAAACTATGAGGAGGTGAACCTCGGCAAGTGCCAGGAAGGGTTTTCTATGGCCATCTCTGTCTTTGGTTGGCATAGCAGAGCAGACCCTGTGAATTCTGAGATGTGCTACCGTTCGCCGGGGCTAACTGTGCAGACAAATGAGGAATCTAGTTTTCTTTCTGATACCAAGTATAGTGGCGTTGAGTTGTATAGTAGTGTAGTCCGTAATTACATAATTGGCGTTCCAGTAATGCATATTGGTACAATAGAACTGTCGCATGTGCCTTTTGGATTGCAGATGAACATTCATCTGTGTACCAGACGGCTAAACGGTAATACGTAGATTTTTTTCATTCTTTTAAAAATTACTACGATTTTCTTATGTAGGTTCCCCTCCCCCTTAAACACCATAAAGCTGAGTTATAGTAACACATTTGAAATTATGTTAAAATTGAAACGTCCCCTTTTGTACAATTATACATGACTGTGCTAAAACTGACACACAATATTTTTAGCGCAACGCAATCTGACTCTCAATAATCCCTACAAAAGAATGGCCCTGACTAACATTAACCTATACCTTTCACAAATCACTTACCTCACAAAAATCTTCGTTACTCGAACTACTGCAATACAGCGAGCGCCACTACTGCCAGCTAAATAAAAGATTCAAACTACGGAAGGCACTAACTACTGATAGGCATAGTTAGCAAATGAAAGATTTTGATAGAGAACAAACAATGTATTTACCTTAATAGTCATCAAAAGTCATAATATATATAGGAGTTCATAACATCCATTCTTACAAATATCAAAACTCCGCCATTTCTCTCCCCACATCCACCACTGCTGGCGGCTCACCTCCAACTGCGAAACGCTACGCGCTGTTCACATCCAGCTGCCCAACACTACAATGACAGACAACAATGCAAACTAGCCACAGACTGCACACGGCACGGTCAGTGATTTTCATACGGAGCGCTACGTGGCGTTACCAATAATAAAACAGAAACAGCCTACTTACAAAATATTATCTTCTACACTACTGGCCATTAAATTTGCTACGCCACGAAGATAATGTGCAACAGACGCGAAATTCAACCGACAGGAAGAAGATGCTGTGATGTGCAAATGGTTAGCTGTTCAGAGCATTCACATAAGGTTGGCGCCGGTGGCGACACCTACAACGGGCTGTCATGAGGAAAGTTTCCAACCGATTTCTCATACGCAAATAGCAGTTGACCGGCGTTGCCTGGTGAAACGTTGTTGTGATGCTTCGTGTAAGGAGGAGAAATGCGTACCATCACGTTCCCGACTTTGATAAAGGTCGGATTGTAGCCTATCGCCATTGCGGTTTATCGTATCGCGACATTGCTACTCGCGTTGGTCGAGATCCAATGACTGTTAGCAGAATATGGAATCGGTGGGTTCAGGAGGGTAATACGGAACGCCGTGCTGGATCCCAACGGCCTCGTATCACTAGCAGTCGAGATGACAGGCATCTTATCCGCATGGCTGTAACGGATCGTGCAGCCAGGTCTCGATCCCTGAGTCAACAGATGGGGACGTTTGCAAGACTACAACCGTCTGCACGAACAGTTCGACGACGTTTGCAGCAGCGTGGACTATCAGCTCGGAGACCATGGCTGCGGTTACCCTTGACGCTGCATCACAGACAGAAGCGCCTCCGATGGTGTACTCAACGACGAACCTGGGTGCACTAATGGCAAAACGTCATTTTTTCGGATGAATGCAGCTTCTGTTTACAGCATCATGACGGTCGCATCCGTGTTTGGCGACGTCGCGGTGAACGCACATTGGAAGCGTGTATTCGTCATCGCCATACTGGCGTATAACCCGGCGTGATGGTATGGGGTTGCCATTGGTTACACGTCTCGGTCACCTCTTGTTCGCATTGACGGCACTTTGAACAGTGGACGTTACATTTCAGATGTGTTACGACCCGTGGTTCTACCCTTCATTGGATCCCTGCGAAACCCTACATTTCAGCAGGATAATGCACGACCTCATGTTGCAGGTCCTGTACGGGCCCTTCTTGATACAGGAAATGTTTCACTGCTGCCCTGGCCAGCACATTCTCCAGATCTCTCACCAACTGAAAACGTCTGGTCAATGGTGGCCGAGCAACTGGCTCGTCACAATACGCCAGTCACTACTCTTGATGAACTGTGGTATCGTGTTGAAGCTGCATGGGCAACTGTACCTGTACACGCCATCCAAGCTCTGTCTGACTCAATGCCCAAGGGTATCAAGGACGTTATTAAGGCCGCAGGTGGTTGTCCTGGATCCTGATTTCTCAGGATCTATGCACCCAAATTGCGTGAAAATGTAATCACATGTCAGTTCCAGTATAATATATTTGTGCAATGAATACCCGTTTATCATCTGCATTTCTTCTTGGTGTAGCAATTTTAATGGCCAGTAGTGTATATTCATGCCAATTCATCTGCAACAGTTGGTCTGTTGTTGTATCTAAATACCGGACTAAAAGAAAATAGCAAATAAATAAATGTTCGTTCATTTGTTAAGATGGAACGATGAACGAGAATTATCTTAAATATCTACTCGTATACAGTTGCCGAATTCACTCAAGACGTTTAAGTCGACTCTAGTGATAAAATTTTTACGTTTTTGCTATGTTTAATTCTGATTCTATTTCAGTATTTGCAACGTTAATAGTTGTAAATAAACGCTGATGTACAAAGTTCTCAACAGCTGCACCGTCTTTTCTTGTCATCGCTGAGTTCCGCCAACGACAAGAGAAATGTCATAGAAGACATACCTCGGGATGATGTAGCCTTGCTGATGCTACAATAAAATTTACGACTGCCGCTACACCAAGACAAAATGGACAATCTCGATAATGACACACATCAAATCTTTAATACCAGTAAAAACCAGACCAAAATTCAGCATGATGGTATTTTGCGCTGCGAGTCCACCGTTCGGCTGCTTGCGATGTCAGAAAGTCTCAGCGTTGGCGTAGGAATGCTGGGATTGGAATGTTATGTCCAATTAGTGCAAAACTCGGCTAATTCAGCCAACGGTATACGTCCGTAAGAACGTGTACTTTTATTTTATTCCATACACAACACGTAAAATTCGCTAACTGACCATATCTTCGGTCAGCTTCTGACTGTTTGAACTTCAGTCGATTGCTTTAAATCTTAATCTCTCTTTGCTAGAGTTCTGAAAAACAAATAGCAGTTCGATACACTTTAACATCTAATTACTCGTAATACAGTTCACAGTTCTTTTCAGAAATTCTCACTTGTTAAACTTCCTCGTCCCTCACAGGTCAAATTCAAGAGAGCAATATTTTTACATTGTTCTTGTTCAACACTGCTGTAACTTCCATTTGAATTATAGGGAATTATAAAACTCCATATCGTCCTCACTTAGGCAAGTACAAACAAAAGTGTGTCAACGAAACTACTTCTGAAACTACTCGCAGTCGGAGCTCAAAGCCGTTAACAAAATGTCTTACAATCAAACAAAAGTCTTCATATGTAACTCTGTGAGTGTCCTCTTGTTTTAGCAACAAAATCTCTTCAATAAGGACAACATTTTACAAATATGTATCCCTAACTGGGTCAACCGTCGCATTACCTTTCACGCAGAATAATATTTTTAGATCATATTACAATCATGATATTACAATCACATCGTAAATAACAGTACGCTGAGTGATTCAGCTGCCCCTACCGTTGTCATTTTGTGCAATCCGCAATGCTGTAGCTGGCCTTCATAAACCAAGCGTGAGATTTTCGTAATCTCTCACTCGCTTGGTGCAGACTACTAGTCCTAAGAAAATAATGAACAGGACTTTGTAGGAACCTTAATATAGTTAAATTTTGTACTGGGATACGTTCTCGCTAGAGGCAGTAATTTTCGAGTTATTTAAGAAAAATGTACAACAGTGAACTGTTTATCGCACCCCCAATCCCACACCCGGCCCCACGGATCAGTATTTCTAGTATATTGTTCATGGCATTCACTCCTACCAGTATACAAATATTGGCGACTGCACGAATTATTTTCCACACTCGACCTCTGTTAGTATTCATTTATTGTCCTTATTACGCCATTGCGTTAGTCGAGCACTTGCAAATAGTAAAACAGACGTTTTTATAAGTTCACGTAACATTTTTGTGAATTTTAGCAGCATAAAATTAAAATATCACATAGTTGTATTTGTCAGTTCTTCTGACCACGAAACTACATTGCTGGTACTGGTTAAGTTTGGATCGATTTGTCAACGTAATTAGTTTCAGCGTGACGTTTAGAAAAGTCGATTTTCTTCTTTACCCTCACGTGCACTTTTAAATTATTAATTTTAACGAACTAGCTGGCTATGCTGGTGGCGTAATAGCCCAATCAATAGAAACCAAAATAGTTAGTGTAGTTGGAAATTTTTCTACAGTGGTAGGAGGAAGTGCCACGAATATTGTACTAGAAATCCTGACTAGTGAGTAATGAGTGCGGGGTAGAGGAGCGTTTGAAGGTTACTATTGTTCGTTTTTGCTGAGTAATTCGAAAACTGTGGCGTCCAGCGAAAACGTAAACGAGTACAAAATTTAACTACATTAAATTTTTTACGAAAATTTTTCTAGAGGTCTAACAGTTCGCGCCTAGCTAGCGAGAGGAATGAAAATGTCGCGCGTGGTTTATGAAGGCCAGCTACAACACTGCGGGTTGCATAATATAACAGCGGTAGCGGCAGTTGAGTCACCCTACATACTGTTTTTCACATGTGTAAATACTGTATACGATGTGATTATAATATGATCTAAAAATACTATTCTGTATGTAAGGTAATCGATCGATGACCGCACTGGGGATATACTTCATCTGTGTAAAATGTTGTCAAGATTGAAAATATTTTGTTGTTGAACTGTAGAGATTATGGTCAACGGCAGTTGCTTACAGTGGTGTCATTAGTCCACATTTTATGCATTCTCACTACAAGGCCACGCTTGCATTTCTTATAACCCGTCCTTGGATAACTACTGCTCCCCTCGGACTAAATTCGGTGATTATCAGCCTTCGAAACTCGGGTGTATCCCTACCTTTGTTCACGACCGTAATAAGCACTTTTGAGTTCATAGCCTTCCACATATGCGAAAATCGTCAGTAGACAGTACTTGATATTCATCATCAGTTGGTCATTTTTATGTCACAACAATGCGACCCGACTGCGTAGACACTACTTACTTCGCGAAGTTATGTATTAATCGTTTACAGTCCTACAGTTTCCCGTAGGAGAGTGTCGCTCACCTTGTCGTGACACGTTGTCAAGAGGTCCGCCGACAGCGAGATACGAGGCTCCAAACTCTTCCCATGAGGAGTGGGACACTCTTCACGCTGTGCTTCTACCGCTGGGTTTGTTTGTTCAGCAGAGAGTTCTATGAGCACGGTGGTCGCCTGCATTTGTTTGACATTCCATCCAGGGGCCTCTGTCAGAAGGAACGCGCTATGTATTTATACGCCTACTGGTGTCCTTTTCCGGCGGCCGCTACATACTTCAGTTTATTTTCGTCTGCTTATTTCGAGTGATGTTCTACGTTTGATGTCCTTTCCTCCACCCAGAGTCTTGTTCCCAGCACTCATCTCAGAAGCTTACTGTAGAAAATATATTGATAAGGAAGTTGTACTATCAAACGTTCAGTGATGACCATTCAGTGAAATCTACTAGATGAAATAATTGTCTCGCCATGGTAAATGTAATAAAGTTTACATCATTTCGAAATAATTGCCTCCTTCAAGTGGTTGTGTACGTAGTGTCACAGTTTTCAAATAACTTACGGGAACTGAGCTGAATGATGTCGTCGACAAGCGCTCATATTTCGCCAGGAGCACACCCTAACATTTTCAAGGCAAAACTGCACCAAGTAACCCCTGTGCAAGAGAATTTAAAATCTCCGTTTTCAGAGAAACTCCGGAAAGGCAACAGTCACACACACTGTAAGCACTACTGTCACCACAAATGAAAGAAGTTATCGATAGTGGTATAAATAATCAACGAATGAGATAGCATAAACTCTGTTCCTCTGTTTGTCTGACAAGGAAGAGAGCAGGATTCCTTGCAGAATTTAAACAAAACCCACCGTCTCTAAGGTTACTTGCTAAACTATTTTCAACAGCTTCCTTAAAAACACTGTCCCAATATCTGGAAGTGCACGCCACAATCTCCGTATTGGTGTATTCCATAGGATAACGAGTGTCAAGACAATGTTCAGTAACGGCTGTGAGCGGGTGTGCCGCTTGAGCTCGGTACAACGGTCCCCCACAGTACTGATAGTCTGGCCAACATAATCGTGTCACATACCACAACTGTAAGGAATGCGGTGGACACGCGCCCTACGCAAACCAAGATATACTTTTACGGAGCCTAAAAGGATCCTAATGTCAGATGGTGGTCGAAACATACCTCATACCATATTTCCGCAAAATACGATCAATCCTGCTCGAAATGCTACTAGCGCAAGGCGAAAAGGCCGAAGACTTTAATGCCACCCAGGTGTTACTATCACTCACCCGGAGCACAGTCGGTCGACAGCGCAACGCATGTCTGTTCTGCCTTTACTACAGCCATTCTGACGAAAGGTGACTTCGGAGTGGGATAACTCAGCTACCAAATTCATGGGACCTGCGGACCTGGATAACAAGTTCCCTTCACGTTGAGCAAGATGGTGACAAGGAACTTCCTGGCAGATTAAAACTGTGTGCCGGACCGAGACTCGAATTCGGGACCTCGGATGGTAGAGCACTTACCCGCGAAAGGCAAAGGTTCCGAGTTCGAGTCTCGGTCCGGCACACAGTTTTAATCTGCCAGGAGGTTTCATATCAGCGCACACTCCGCTGCAGAGTGAAAATCTCATTCTGGAAACATCCCCCAGGCTGTGGCTTAGCCATGTCTCCGCAATATCCTTCCTTCTGGGAGTGCTACTTCTGCGCTACGGTCGCCGGTTCGAATCCTGCCTCGGGCATGGATGTTTGTGATGTCCGTAGGTTAGTTAGGTTTAACTAGTTCTAAGTTCTAGGGGACTAATGACCTCAGAAGTTGAGTCCCATAGTGCTCAGAGCCATTTGAACCATTTTGCTAGTTCTGCAAGGTTCGCAGGAGAGCTTCTGTGAAGTTTGGAAAGTAGGAGACGAGATACTAGCAGAAGTAAAGCTGAGAGGACGAGGCATGAGTCGTGGTTGGGAAGCTCAGATGGTAGAGCACTTGCCCGCGAAAGGCAAAGGTTCCGAGTTCGAGTTTCGGTCCGGCACACAGTTTTAATCTGCCAGGAAGTTTCATATTGGCGCACACTCCGCTGCAGAGTGAAAATCTCATTCTGGAAACATCCCCCAGGCTGTGGCTAAGCCATGTCTCCGCAATATCCTTCCCTCCGGGAGTGCTACTTCTGCAAGGTTCGCAGGAGAACTTCTGTAAAGTTTGGAAGGTAGGAGACGAGATACTGGCAGAAGTAAAGCTGTGAGGACGGGGCGTGGGTCGTGCTAGGGTAGCTCAGACGGTAGAGCACTTGCCCGCGAAAGGCAAAGGTCCCGAGTTCGAGTCTCGGTCCAGCACACAGTATTAATCTGCCAGAAAGTTTCATATCGGCGCACACTCGGCTGCAGAGTGAAAATCTCATTCTGCAATATGGCGACATCTATCAGCATGCAGATACAAGGCAGTGTGAGCAGGTTTCATATAAATGGCATTTCCCAAAGTGCCATCCACCTTCCTCCTGACCAGCACGTCAAGGGACAGAAGACAACAGTCCTTTCCCAACTCCGTCGTGAAACAAATATTCAGATCGACTGAATTCTGGTGTTCTGAAAGGAAGTTCAAATTATCACTGTCATGAAGTCAAACAACAACAGTTTTCTCTACGTATCTGAAAAAAGACGCATGTTTCAAAGCCTCCGACTTCAAGGCACATTCCTCGAAATGTTCCATAAACAAATTGGCAGTAGTAGCCGACAAAGGGCTACCCATCGTAACTCTGTCTGCCTGTTCGTAGTACTAGTTGTTGAATAAAATGTAAGTCAAATTCAACGCATATATCAGATAACTCTTGTCATTTCATATGCTCACAGTGCCGAATAAGAAATGATTTTTTCGTTGTCAGTGAATGCTATGATCGTTGCCTCCACGAAAAGCTATTCCGAAAAAGTAAGAAGAATGTTTACCACACAAAAATACGATCTTCGCTTACGGCACATTAAAGCTTGCTTGAAATTAGCGACCTGGGAAAACAGAGTACTGCTTGAAATATTGCCAGTGACGGGATCAATATGACAGCGTTATACGAACCGGCAGTTGCCATGGCAACACACAGCGACTTAGTCCGTGGGCTGAGCTGCTATCGCAGACCACAGATCAAGTCGGCTGTCACAACACGAGGCGCGGTGTTCATCGAACCGCGAGTGGTTCGCCGCAACCGCAGAGAGACTCAATTATTTATGTACTGCCAACAGTATCTGATGCACGACCCACGTTACTGCGCGAGTACGTTCTGCGGCGTCTGCTTGCGTAACAAAAAGCTGACAGTCACGAGTGCAGAAGGCATCTCGAATACTGCCACTGTCCGCTTGCTGCACACTAGACAGGAAATATTCCCTTCAGAAGAAAGACACTCACAGCAGCAACAAAACTTGACAAATATTACAGATGAAATAAGATGTTTGCTCTATATTCAGCAATGATCACATTAATTACTCTAAATCTCGCAAATAGGAACATACTTCATCCGCATTTTATATTTGGATACCAAAACCTTGCCGTTGTTACGGAAGTTCATGACGAGGGTACTCGCAAGCAATAAAATTAGTTCTTCTCGATGTTTACGATAATTATTATGAGGATTTAAGCTAGCTAGTTAGTTAGTTACGTGTTTCATAGATCGTCTAGGCGACTCCTGTATCGAAATGATGTGGAACAGGTCAGCTTACAGGGTATTATGTATGATTAGTGTTAACATGAATGAGCACATAATTGTTTTAGTCCTACTCATGCAACTTTACTTAAAAACCGGTATTTTATTATTTTATGTTCTTTTTTTAAATTTTTTCTGCAGTATACCAGTGGTTAAATAGAAATTCGGCCGTGGAATGCAAGGAGTTGTCCAGGAGAAATGATTTTTAGGTTATCTTTAACATTTGCTTTGATACCAGTCAGATATTTTATGTTTTTGAGCAAATGCTCAAATACTTTTGTTGATGTATATTGAACTTCTTTCTGAGCCATTGATAGCTTTAATAATGAATAATGAAGGTTATTTGCCCTCTAGTGCTGAAGGTATCGGTCACACTGTACTTCTCAAATTGTTAAGGATCATTTTTGACGAATCTCATTACCGAATATATGTATGGTGACAGAACAGTTAAAATACCTAGCTTCTTGCAGAAGTACGACTTCCGTGGGGGATTCTTACTGCTTGATTTTGTGCAGTCAATAGTTTCTTTCTAACTGGTGGGCTACTCAAGGAAAGCTGCAACAGTTGCGACAACATTCACTGTTCAAAAGTGAGGGAAACTCCAAACGCCGGCAATGTGATGAGACAAGTCCGGTGTGTATCAGAATAATTTGTCAACAGGAATTTTATTTCCCCATGCCTGGGCTCCTCACGAATGAGCAATTTTATTGACTGCCGTAGTGAATATAGTGAATACGTGAAATACCTAGTAATAAGAAAAGTAAGTCTGTCAAAGAACGCACCTTTGTTTTGTAACTCATATGTCTAGAATTTTCTTGAACAAGACCAATATGGCTGTGAGACTTGGAGTATGCGGAAACAGGACCTCCATAAGCTCCTTGTTTTTGAGAGGAAAGTGCTTCGGAAGATCTTCGGTCCGGTTCTGGATGCAGATACAAGGGAATGGAGGATCAGATACAGCCAAGAGCTTGAGGAACTACACAAGCAGCCCAACATAGCAGGAACTGTCAAAGCCAAACGAATGCAATGGGCCGGCCATGTGGCCCGGATGGAGGATCACAGATGGCATCGGAAGCGCCTGGATTTCACACCTACAGGAAAGAGACCGCCAGGGAGACTTAAGAAGCGTTGGAGGGATGGACTCCATAATGATTTAAACCAAGTGTCAATATATGTGGCCGGATGGCGGATAGCAGCAACGGACAGAATACCGTGAAGGAGGAAACTTGTATATGCGTGCGGTCCACTGGGCCTGATCACGTAGTGGTAGTAGTAGTAGTAGTAGTAGTAGTAGTAAGACCAAACATAATAGTGATTTGGGGATGGCTCTTCATTTTAACTTTATTCACTTCGATATACAAACGAGAATATTTATGTTGTTGTTGTTGGTGTGGTCTTCTGTCCTGAGACTGGTTTGATGCAGCTCTCCATGCTAATCTATCCTGTGCGAGCTCCTTCATCTCCCAGTACCTATTGCAACCTACATCCTTCTGAATCTGCTTAGTGTATTCATCTCTTGGTCTCCCTCTACTATTTTTACCCTCCACGCTGCCCTCCAATGCTAAATTTGTGATCCTTTGATGCCTCAGGACATGTCCTACCAACCGATCCCTTCTTCTAGTCAAGTTGTGCCACAAACTTCTCTTCTCCCCAATCCTATTCAATACCTCCTCATTAGTTACGTGATCTACCCACCTAATGTTCAACATTCTTCTGTAGCACCACATATCGAAAGCTTCTATTCTCTTCCTTGATGACAGGGTGTTGTGTGCTGTCCTTAGGTTAGTTAGGTTAAAGTAGTTCTAAGTTCTAGGGGACTGATGACCATAGATGTTAAGTCCCATAGTGCTCAGAGCCATTTGAACCATTTTTTATTCTCTTCTTGTCCAAACTATTTATTGTCCATGTTTCACTTCCATACGTGGCTACACTCCATACAAATACTTTCAGAAACGACTTCCTGACACTTAAATCTACACTCGATGTTAACAAATTTATCTTTTTCAGAAACGCTTTCCTTGCCATTGCCAGTCTACATTTTATATCCTCTCTACTTCGACCATCATCAGTTATTTTGCTCCTCAAATAGCAAAACTCCTTTACTACTTTAAGTGTCTCATTTCCTAATCTAATGCCCTCAGCATCACCCGACTTAATTCGACTACATTCCATTATCCTCGTTTTGCTTTTGTTGTTCATCTTATATCCTCCTTTCAAGACACTGTCCATTCCGTTCAACTGCTCTTCCAAATCCTTTGCTGTCTCTGACAGAATTACAATATCATCTTTTCCATGGATTTTAATACCTACTTAGAATTTTTCTTTTGTTTCCTTTACTGCTTGCTCAATATACAGATTGAATAACATCGGGGAGAGGCTACAACCCTGTCTCACTCCCTTACCAACCACTGCTTCCCTTTCATGCCCCTCGACTCTTATAACTGCCAACTGGTTTCTGTACAAATTGTAAATAGCCTTTCACTCCCTGTATTTTACTTCTGCCACCTTCAGAATTTGAAATAGATTATTTCAGTCAACATTGTCAAAAGCATTCTCTAAGTCTACAAATGCTAGAAACGTAGGTTAGCGTTTCCTTAATCTTTCTTCTAAGATAAGTCGTAAGGTCAGTATTGCCTCACGTGTTCCAACATTTCTACGGAATCCAAACTAATCTGCCCCGAGGTCGGCTTCTACCAGTTTTTCCATTCGTCTGTAAAGAAGTCGCGTTAGTATTTTGCAGCTGTGGCTTATTAAACTGATAGTTCGGTAATTTTCCCATCTGTCATCACCTGCTTTCTTTGGGATTGGAATTATTATATTCTTCTTGAAGTCTGAGGGTATTTCGCCTGTCTCGTACATCTTGCTCACCAGATGGTAGAGTTTTGTCAGGTCTGGCCCTCCCAACGCCGTCAGTAGTTCTAATGGAATGTTGTCTACTCCCGGGACCTTGTTTCGACTCAGGTCTTTCAGTGCTCTGTCAAACTCTTCACGCAGTATCGTATCTCCCACTTCATTTTCATCTACATCCTCTTCCATTTCCATAATTTTGTCCTCAAGTACATCGCCCTTATATAGACCCTCTATATACTCCTTCCACCTTTCTACTTTCCCATCTTTGCTTAGAACTGGGTTTCCATCTGAGTTCTTGATATTCATACAAGTGGCTCTCTTTTCTCCAAAGGTCTCTTTAATTTTCCTGTAGGCTGTATCTATCTTACCTCTAGTGAGATAAGCCTCTACATCCTTACATTTGTCCTCTAGCCATCCCTGCTTAGCCATTTTGCACTTCCTGTCGATCTCATTTTTGAGACGTTTGTATTCCTTTTTGCCTGCTTCATTTATTGCATTTTTATATTTTCTCCTTTCATCAATTAAATTCCATATTTCTTCTGTTACCCAAGGATTTCTACTAGCCCTCGTCTTTTTACCCACTTGATCCTCTGCTACCTTCACTACTTCATCCCTCAGAGCTACCCATTCGTCTTCTGCTGTATTTCTTTCCCCCATTACTGTCAATTGTTCCCTTATGCTGTATCTGAAACTCTGTACAACCTCTGGCTTAGTCAGTTTATCCAGGTCCCATCTCCTTAAATTCCCACCTTTTTTATTTATACAAACTGGAATATTTATGCGTGTGGTGTTTCTGGTGTTTCGTTAGCGACTTTTTCTCTTGCATTGACGTCCATACTATAAAATGCGATGTAAGATTACTTTCGTCACCCTTTGAGGCTATTTTCTAGCTAAAAATACTACCAGAATCCTTAATACCACTACCTCAAGGAGCTTAGTCGTAACCATGACTTCTTTCTTCTCTGTCGGGACGAATGCAGACAGAAGAAGAATCACACTTTCTGTGAGCAATCTGCAATGACGAGAGACTACATAGGTCTAGTACCACTCTTTTTAAGAATGAGAGAAATTACCAGTAAAATTCATAAGAATTAACTGTTGCATAAGAAGGACTGTAGCAGGTATAATGGCTCCGGGTAAGTGGTTGAAACTTCACAAGCTGGTCTCTGTCTACTGTTAAAACAAAGAAAAAGGGAAAAAATGTAAATGCGTATATACAGTTCCTCAGCTCCGACGGCGATTTTCACATGCTCTTCCAAACATTTAATGTTTAAATGACACAGATGGCAGGGGACGCTAAACTGAGAATTCTGACATTAGGAACTTCTAGTCGGATATAAATGTCTCAGACAAGACTACGTCTTGAGTGATGTTTGTAAGGCACGTGTTAGTTAAATCGCTTGTAGGTCATAATCAAAAACCCGTGTGTAGTATCGACTTCCATGGTGTTACGTTGAGGAAAAATAAAGAGTCCTCATGGAGACGCCCATAACTAATTGTCAAAGAAGGGATATTACTTGAAGACATGCATTTATACGCTGGAACAGGATGTATTGCTCGTAAAGGCGAACAAAGATACAGAGAAAGGTGTTATCCTAAACAGAACAAATGAGTCGTTGAAATAAAAAATATATGGCTGACGGAACGCTCAAGACACAGGGAGGTAGCCAAGGTTCTCGACAAAAGAAGAGAATCTGAGATGTTACTGAATCGCGTGGGGGAAGACTGACCAAGAAGTATCCGTCAAGATGCGGATCAAAGTACACCACATAGAATACTCTATGAAGAGCATTAGTAGAGCATCAGTTACACGTGTATCATAAACAACGTGTGCAAGAAATAATTTTCACTTAAGTCGAAGGATCATCTAACGCAGTACCTCAGTACCGAACTTCTTGCACTTAGTGTTGGTCATAGATGAGGCCTCTTTCAGTCGGCTGGTGTTCTCATTCACGGCAGTATCCACGGCTGGAGGGACGGAAATTAATGCACCATGATTGTCTGAGGCCACCATCAAAGATTCTCTATCCAGTCACGGGCTGGAATAAGACTTACTGGCTGCCAACCCATTTGAATGGTGCGCAACAGTGAGTAGTCAGTCGAAATCTGCCGCAGAAGTTCGAGACTGCTAAAGGATTTGTTTTCAACGATGGTGCACCAGCTCACTTTCATATTAAGGTCCCTGACTGTCTGAAAAACATGTACCATCATCGTTTCATTGGAAGCAAACGTCTTCTTATATGATCAGATATATACCCGAATCGCATTTATTTTTATTTTCTATGGGCTTACAAGAAGTCCTTGGCGAATGACACAAAAGTATAACCTAAATAGGTGCTGATGATGGGTTTCAGTTGCCCGTCTCGCTATAGAATCAACAACATAGATATTTAACACAGTGCGACAACATTTTATGTGTACCCTGGGATAGCGGTCACCAGTTAACAGCCGCTGTAACCTTAAGTTGATGTTGCAAAGATTAAATTATTTATGGCAACAAAAGAGCTGAGTATTAAAATCTACCACTAATTCTCAAAGTATTCAGTTTAGAATCCTCTACCAACTGCGTAACTTTGAACTTAAGGGCTTGAGACACGCTTAATACACTCATTTTGAAGGATTACGGCTCACGAGAGTAAGAAAATTGTTTCTGTGTGCACTTCGTATATAAACACTTACTTCATATGCTTTGATCGTAATATTAGATTTGTAAGGTAGTTTGATATGCTAAACGGTACACAGGGTGTCCATAAATTATCTTTACAACTGAAGATTTAAATGATCTTAAAACTATACTAGATATTAACAAATGTATGAAACGTCCCCTTTTTAACAATTATACACGACTGTGCTTTAACTGACACACAATATTTTTTAGCGCAACGCAGTCTGACTTTCAATAATCCCTACAAAAGAATGGCCCTGTCTAATATTAACCTATACGATTCACAAATCGCTTACCTCACAAAAATCTTCGTTACTCGAACTACTGCAATACAGCGGGCGCCACTACTGCCAGCTAAATAAAAGATTCAAACTAAGGAAGGCACTAACTACTGATAGGCATAGTTAGCAAATGAAAGATTTTAATAGAGAACAAACACTGTATTTACCTTAATAATCATATTATATATAGCAGTTCATGACAGTCTTACAAATTTCAAAACTCCGCCATCTCTCTCCCCACATCCATCACTGCTGGCGGCTCACCTCCAACTGCGCAACGCTACGCGCTGTTCACATCCAGCTGCCGCTGCCCAACACTACAATGGCAGACAAGAATGCAAACTAGCCACAGACTGCACACAGCACAGCCAGTGATTGTCATACATAGCGCTACGTGGCGTTAGCAATAAGAAAACAGAAATAGTCTACTTACATAGCCCCCACGCTCCGCACAAAAAATTTTACAAATTGTTTTGGGCACTGGCCAATACATATTTGTTAAAAAAAATTTCACAATTACAGTAACAGAGAAATCAAATGCACACACTTATTGATACAATGTTGGTCAAATGCTAAAATTTTCTCACAGTCCATAAAGACAGTCCTGATCATTCATCACAGTAAAACTGCAGGGTTTTTCTCAAAGTCTGAGCAGTAAAAGAAAATGCACACGGAAGTAGAGGATTTCCATGCAGTCTTGAAGAAGTAGTGTTGTCCTTCCAACGGAAAGACAGTGCTGACTCTTGACATGCAGACAGGTAATGGGCCACAACAGAGCAAATTCACCGCAGAGTCAGTCGAAGTTTTGAAGAATATGGTAGGTAGGTCATCACAGAGTAGACCCACTGTAGTCCTGGTAGAGATTGTAGTATTGGTGGGCCACCAGAGGTGCAGACCCACTGCAGTCCTTGTAGAAATAATGGTATTGGTGGGCCATCAAGATGCAGACCCACTGTAGTCCATGTAGAGACGGCCAGCAGCCATCTGTTACAACTGTGCAGGTGCACAATCACCATCGAAGAGTCTTGTGGACAATATGGCAAGTCCACAAACCACCACTTGTGCACTCACAAAGTTTTTAGAATTGTCCTCAGAACCAGCAATGCTGTTATCCAGTCCCTTGCTGAATTATTAACACACGTGCAAACGCTATCAGTCCCTACTTCTCACATATTGTCCATATACTATGACCAACAGAAACGTGTGCAGTGAAATGTAACTTACAAGTTACTTAATTTGATGAACTGGTGTCAACTACAATTTTATAACATAAGAATACAATTACAAAGGTACAAAATACATCATTAAAGAACATAACAATACAGAAACATTTGTAGTAATACAGGCTTTACAAAAGAATAAAAATATACATATACATCAGTGTTACAGGAATTATGACATAAGTTCATACATAAAAGATCAGAATAACTTTTGAAACATCAGCTTCACACATGAGCATTAAAACAAAACAGAATAAATAATGTCTAAACATCTTTACAAAGTAAATAACATGGTATTAGAAAAATTCTACAACATAACTCTTATTTGCTAAACACATAAAGACAGGGAAAACGCAAATATACAAGAGTACACAAACACATGGGGGGATAACAGAAAGGGAAAGGACAGGGTTTGTTTTACTGCAATATCTTGCAAACAAAACTTTCTTTACTTCTTGGAGATCTCCCTTCGTTCTTCATTATTTCAAAGAGTGCTATCTATACCTGCTTTCTGTACTTTTTCGTAAAACTTCTCAATGCATTTCTCTCAATTCATCGCAACTCATTCTCTTATATAGTCTACCCCCTCTTAAGCTAACTTAAATCTACTGAGCTCAGATGCTAAACTAAGGGACGAGGCAATGCAGCAGCATAAAACAATTAACACAACCAGCAATGACAAAAAAAATGGAAAATTGCAAAGCAAGCTACAGTAAATCTAAATTACCAAGCAATGCAAGATTACAACTAATATAACACAATGAGCAGCAAACAAGAAAAATAAATCAGTAGTAAAACTGGCTTAAGAGAGTAATGTAAAGTGAAATTTAGCAGCACTGTGCCTGGCAAACAGCAGCAGCAAATGCTGTAGCTTATACCTAAACATGACAAAGCTCAAGCAGAAAAAATAGTACACTAAAGACAACAATGCATATAAGGGAAACGTCTATTCACATCTTAATGTCTATGTAATTAAAGTGGTGTACCATAAAAACTTATTCTATGAAATAAATTACCAAGTATTGTAAAGAAAATTATGTATGCAGTTCCTGTGAAGGGAAATGTCTTTTTGTGCTGCCTCATTTTTTTGGAAATATAGCACAAAACTATTATTTACTGGATCTGTAGACAGAAAATATTTATATTAGTACATCTATAAAATTTTATTTTAACCAATGCTGCAGTGCAGCTAGAAACTAGATATTAAACAAAATAGGCAAAGCAAGGCGTGAAACGTCATTCATTAGCCATATGGCATTTCATAAGTTAGTAGAAATTCTCTCAATTCTCGTAGAAAGACACTTGTCATAATCAAGTGTGCAGATGTACGAATATTTCCCATCAGTTCATAAGCATTTCAGTAAGTAGCATAAAGTACGAGTAATATTATGTTTTCAAGTAATGAGCGTGTCATATTTGCGATGCTTTCTACAAAGGAACGTCAATAGCGAGGATAATGGCACCTTTCTTTTTTTTTTCTCTCTCCACCTAATGGCTTTCTTTTGTCAGACAACTACCTTTCAGCTGGACGACCAAAACGCATTGCGTCAAGGTCACTTACCTTTCTTAACGAAATATTTACGACAGCAGTTTGCTATAGTGACAGTCTCATATAAAAATTTCACAGGTCGAGAATTTGCGTTACAAATGTGTAGAAACAAAATCCTGTAAATATAACAGTGTCCAAAAAATTTTCGCCGGCATTGTGATACATTCACGCATATACACACATTTCATAACTCTTAAAGTACGATTCTTGGTTTCCAACAACCTTTTTCACAAACCAGAGTCCCTAACCACTACTCATTATTCCTTACCTTATTCGTCGACACTTCTTCAATATTTCATCATTACAGATATGTAGCATAATCAAATAACTCATATAGCATCAGCTTACTGATCATAAACATACCGCAACAGCATAATACACATAGTCATCGTAATAATAACATCATAACACCTCAGTCAACTCTCAAAATCGTCTTAGCTTCCTCCAATAATTTCAAAACCTAAAGAAAATTCTCTGCTCATTTCAATAGTGTCATCTACCTCAAATGTACTTTAAAAATCGTGATCCCATACCAAATATATCATTCAAAGCTCTCATAATATCACAATGGGTCCGAAAAAATATGAACAGTTTACAAAGTACAGACAAAATATAATTTCGTAAGTGTGAAGTTATCCAACTGAGTAATTACGTAAACGTTTGTCACTGATGTAATAAAAAAATGTTTGTTTCTCTGTTAAATAATCAGATAGCTGTGTAATTTATGTGTTAGAGAAATATGGTACCGATGTGTAAAGTTGTATAAGCAAATACCATATTAGCTAGGGCTCCTTGTGCTTGCCAAACACATGGTACACAAAGTAGGCGTGTACCCCCCTGAGGATTAATGTAATTACACCCTCAGGTGTTACAGATTACAGCAATGGAACGAAATATATCACGGAAAACCCTTGTATCATTGTACTTCAAATATCTTTAAAAATAAATGTTTTAAGTACAAAATTAATGACTCAAATACGTGTACTGTAGCGCTAAATGTGCGTCTTGCTGTAAGATAATCTCTGTGGAAGTGTCGTAGTTATTTTGCACTGAAAGCTAAGTTTTGCAAAAGTCAATGTACTTACCTCATGATAAACAAAAGTGAAATGCTTTGCGTATAGATATCGTAGTTATTATGCTTATTGACGTGATGAAGAAAGTACTGTACAGTAACGTATTGTTGTGCCACGAAAAAGGCTGTCTCATTGTTGCTATACCACAAAAGTTACTACTAAAACACGTTTTACTTTCCAGAATAATACAGAAAAACTGTGCAGATGTAAAACAGATACAGCACAAAAGCAACAATGTAAATTGTGTCACACATTAGTAGCGTCGTGATAAAATCGTGTAGCTGTCACATAAACTAACCACTGTGTCATCTGGTATCTCACAGAAAGTACTTTAAATCCAGAATGTATTTTCAAGTAAACCAAAATGTTGCATGTTAACAGTTTCTAAGTCTGACAAAGCATACTAGAAATGTGAAGTGAAAAGTTTTATGGCAAAGACTAAGTTAAACAGCAGATTATCATTCAATAAACGGTTTTACATGTGAAATGTGGTGTAAACCTTTACTCTTCCTAGTACGCAGACTTTCAACTGAAAGGCAATTGTCATGTTTTATACGTCGGTAAGGAATGCTAAATCTTTTCTCAAGGTTAGCGTCTGTGTTATTTTTCTCTGAGCCAGCCGGCGCAGATGGCTGCCTGCAGTGCGAGTCATTGTCTGTTCCCTTATTGGCGCGCGTCGTTATTGGGATTAGGAGACCTAGCTTCTACAAATTCGCCTTGCCGAGAGGGCCCAGCTCTGTTAGAATCCCGCCAGTTCTGATGAATTTCATGTCTGTCGTTATGATTATATTGTCTGTCGTCATGTCGGTAGTTCCTGTAGTTTCTTTCTTGTCGGTCATATGGTGGAGAATTTCTCCCTGAATCGTAACTGCGCGCTGGACCGTTGTGTCTGAAATTATTCTATCTCCCTTGATAATAATAGTTCTGGTTACCATATCGTCTGTTTCTATGATTATCTCTGTCATATTCATTACTACGGAGAGGTGATCTTTCCCTGTAATTATTACTACTCTGCCAACGGTTGTCATATGGGTGGTGTCTGTTTCGGTCACGATTTGTGTTGTGAGAATAGCCTTGTCGCGTCCAGTTATTATTTCTTTCATCGCGGAATTGCGACGGATGTGATCTGTAATTGTTGTGCTCCTGCGTTTCGCGATTGTCAGTGTCAATTTCCAGTTCTTGTAACAGTCCCTGAAAAGCTTCAATGTCGTCTTTGCAACGTCCTGCTAAAATAATATGTCGTAAATGTTCAGGCAATTTGAGTAAGCAAATGCGGATGAGTTCTGAGGGGCTGTATGGGTTTGAAAGATACTTATTCTTATGCAACATGTCTTCAAAATATTTGACAAGACTGGAAAATTCAGATTGTTCAAAGTGTTTCATCATCATGATGCTATGTTTTACTCGGTCTTGTGTAGCTTGAGACCAATATGCTGAGAGGAAGGCATGGTAAAATTCTCCTTCACTGTGACAATCGTGAATGACCGATCGCATTCTTACAGCTGGTTCATTCTCTAAGTAGCCACACATAAATTCTAATCTGTGTTCTAACGACCAGTTGGGAGGAAAACAATGAGAGAATTGATGGAGCCATGCTTGTGGATGAATGTCGTTGCCAGAATTCTTAAATGTTTTGAATTTACGTGTAGTAATGAACAGCTTATAGTCAAAATCATCATGTCGGCGAGTCGCATATCGGTCATTGTTAGGTCGTGTCAGCCGTTCCATCTCAAAATTCGGTGCACATTGCCAATTTCTTTCATAACTTCCGAAACGCCCTGTGTTATTATTTTGCGGATTTTCCGTATTTCTAAGTCCCTCTTCCCGTGTTGGAGCGCGAGTGTCCTCTGAAATTTGTAATTTTTGTATTACTTGTGCCAACTGATCTTGTACTTCCCGGATTTCTCTTTTGTACTGTATATTGATTTGATTTTGACTGAATTTCCTAATTTGTTCGCACTCTTCTGTGTCATTAAAGACTACCGGTTTTGTGTCATTCAGATTATCATCTACCTTCGTAGATAAATTAGTGAACTGATCCGAAAGTTCGGCTACTTTCTCCGATAGTGTACTTATTTCCTCAGTGTGTTTTTATGAACCAAATTTCAGAGTGTCCATTTGTGTTCAAATCGTATCTACTGTGTCCTTTAAGTTTTCCTGAGTTTTTGCAAGTTGCGTAACCGAATCGGTAGATGCAACTGAGTCAAATTTAGCTTGCAAGGTCTCATGATTTTCATGAACAATAGTTTGCAGTTCTTTTATGGCTGCTTCGTGATTCTGTAATGCATTTTCATGCCGCGAAAAAATAGGTTGAAAATGCTCACAAATTCGTGTTTTTACGTCATTACAGACTTTTTGACATTTCGATTCAATGTTATGTAACTCAGTAGTTAAATCTTCACGTGTTTGTTCAAGAGTTTGTTCCAATGAGTCTAACTTTTGAAGCTGTTGCTGTGTTTGTCTCTGATTTTGTTCCATCGTGTCTAACTTTTGAAGATTTTGTTCCATTATGTCTAACTTTTGAAGCTTTTGCTGTGTTTGTCTCTGATTTTGTTCCATTGTGTCTAACTTTTGAAGATTTTGTTGCATTATGTCTAACTTTTGAAGTTTTTGTCCCATTTGTTGCATTAATTGTAATAACAATGCACTGGTGTCTGAAACATGTTCCACTGTGCTATTCGGCAATGCATTTGAACCGGCAATATTCGCAGTTTGAAAAGCAGAAAATGTGTCTTGACTTATTTGAGAAAACGGTGAGGACGCAAAACCTGAATCTGCAGTATTTGCAAGATTGTGTCCTGTCATTTCGTATTCCTGAGGCGAGCTGTTGCCGACCGATCGATCGATAATGCTTCCCTGTTCACTACTTGTTTCACTGTCTACACCATTATTTGCCACCCGCTCCATTTCCCTATGCACAATTACCAAATTACTACTTTGAAAACCGAGCGAGGTGGCGCAGTGGTTAGCACACTGGACTCGCATTCGGGAGGACGACGGTTCAATCCCGTCTCCGGCCATCCTGATTTAGGTTTTCCGTGATTTCCCTAAATCGCTTCAGGCAAATGCCGGGATGGTTCCTTTGAAAGGGCACGGCCGATTTCCTTCCCCATCCTTCGCTCACCCGAGCTTGCGCTCCGTCTCTAATGACCTCGTTGTCGACGGGACGTTAAACACTAATCTCCTCCTCCTCCACTACTTTGAATATTAGTTAATTCATTACACGGTGGCGCTAACACACTGCTTTCGTTTTCACTGTCATTTCTCAGTTTACTTTGGAGCCTAGTATTACGTTTTTCACACGCCATTATTGTCACAATATTTCACACGATAACACAGAAAAGCACAATTTGAAGAGCAAAATAAGAGAACACATTAACATAACATTGAAAATAATATCTAGTTAATTGCAGCTGCGAAATACTTGGTGCAAATCTACATGCATGCCACAACTGTTTTACTGTACAACCATGAAAGACTGCAACTACAAAGGAGATTTTCTCTACAAATACGCGCTAGCAATAAACAAAAGCTACACTAATTACACAAACTACAAGAAAAAATCAGAAGATTCCAGTGAGGTATCCTCGGCTAAGGGTCGACATATGAAACGTCCCCTTTTTAACAATTATACACGACTGTCCTTTAACTGACACACAATATTTTTTAGCGCAACGCAATCTGACTTTCAATAATCCCTACAAAAGAATGGCCCTGCCTAATATTAACCTATACGTTTCACAAATCACTTACCTCACAAAAATCTTCGTTACTCGAACTACTGCAATACAGCGAGCGCCACTACTGCCAGCTAAATAAAAGATTCAAACTAAGGAAGGCACTAACTACTGATAGGCATAGTTAGCAAATGAAAGATTTTAATAGAGAACAAACACTGTATTTACCTTAATAATCATATTATATATAGCAGTTCATGACAGTCTTACAAATTTCAAAACTCCGCCATCTCTCTCCCCACATCCATCACTGCTGGCGGCTCACCTCCAACTGCGCAACGCTACGCGCTGTTCACATCCAGCTGCCGCTGCCTAACACTACAATGGCAGACAACAATGCAAACTAGCCACAGACTGCACACAGCACAGCCAGTGATTGTCATACATAGCGCTACGTGGCGTTACCAATAAGAAAACAGAAACAGCCTACTTACAAATGGTTTTCATCAAGTGGTAAGATAACTCATAAAGTTTTGTTTCCTTTCTCACGCACATAATGTGTTCACTCTTAGTGGCATTTATATGTCTAGTCAAAATTCTGTTGTCTCCACGTCCGATTAAAGGTATCTACGGTGATGTGTTCAATTGCAATGCGAATTATTTCCCACACTCGTCTTAGAATTCATTTACTGTCCTTATTAAGCCATTGCTTTAGTCGAGCAATTGTAAATAGTAAAACTGACGTTTTTCTAAGTTTACGTAACATTTTTGTGAAATGTAGCAGCATAAAATTAAAAATCACATTGTTGTATTCGTCAAGCTTTCTGCCCACGAAATTACTGTGCTTGTACAGATTAAGTTTGGATCGATTTGTCAACATAATTAGTTTCAGCGTAACGTTTAGAGAAATTCTGGAACTGTCGCTGTTATGCTTCACCTTTAATGAGAAATGAACGAAGTTTATGATGACCAATAAAAATGTGTTATACACGTTCATTTGTATTTATTTCAAGTAGTGATGATTGAGTGTTTTGAGATACCGTCAACATCTGTGCGGCACTTTGACCACCGTAAAATTAACGACGGTCCGTTAGAGTGACACCGGTGCACCGAACAGCCGAAGTAGCGGCAGATGGCCGCTAATCGCACCACAGGCGATGTCAAGATTGTAACACAGACAAGCGGAATTGACTTCGTGTCAGTAACTGAGGAATTGTTGCACACTGAATAGAATACTTTAACAGAAAGAAAATTCAGCCTTAATATTGTCCCTCAAAGCTTGTCGGCGAGGTCGCAGAATATCATGTATAGTGTTTTCAGTCCTTTCACATTACTTTCTGACACTTCAATATTCTTTTGCCGAAGATTCGGATTAGGGTGGTCACGAACAGGTGGAGTAAACATAGGCCTCTTATATCGTGTAGTGTAAATTAGAAATAATGAGGAAATGCAACATGAAGCTGTCAAGTAGCAAGTAACGCGAATGAAACACGGCGACTGCATTTGTCACTGGTAATTGGACGGCATTTTTGCTTTGGCAGTGGTACGCGACTTTCTTGCTCACTCTGCGTGCGTTGCCTGCTGCAACAGCTTCTCGCTCTGAGACACAATTCGTATGTAGTTGCGATCCCTGGCGTTTTTTTTCTACCATTTATTTTATCAAAGCGATTATTGGACCTGTATTAAGGAACAGTGTAATCCGAACTCCAATCCACTAAATCACGTCAGGCGGATACGCATAGCCATTTCTCAACATGTCGCAGGCAGTTACTCCCACAGTTCTTTTCCGACCAACGTAATGCTCAAACTTCCATGACCCTGGTGCTATGGAACGTTTAAACTTCCTTCCCGCTTTCCTTTCGCTTTCGAATAGCACTTCATTAATTCTGTTACTCTCAACATTAACAACCTCGGAACTGTCTCTTGATGCATCTGATGATAAGATTACGTAATGTTCCGGCACAATGGTCCTCCGCAACTGCAAGCCGTCTGGCAAAGTAAGCGGGTATGTTTAATGCCGAATAAGGTAATGTGGTGGTTAACACACTGGCATCGTTTTCGGAAGGAACGGTCCTCATGCGAACTGACTTACCTGAATGATGTTGTGGTTACTTTGGAAATGACATTAAATATATTAATTTCAACTCCCTACAGCGGTTGTTTTATTGCTTCTGCCTAACATTCTGATCCCTCTAGTAGTGTCACGTGGTTTTTAGATCTGTTAACGTGCCTGTTAAGGTGGCTGAGTACCTTTTTATCACAAAGCACTCCAGTGACTTGACGCCATTCCAGACACGAATCATTACCTTGTGCTCGAACATCCGGGAACGTCCCTTAATCTGAAGTATAAGAAAGACAAGGTATTCAAACTGTGCGATTTTGATGAGTGGTCTGACGTCCACATTCTCTTCGTCTTAAACTCGATACTATTGCTCGCCTCAGCGTCCAACGTTCGATATCTTGGTGAGTTTAGTCGGGGGCAAACGTATCATCACTGCATAGCATCGTTCTTCTTGGCATGTCCTACTAACATATCATCTCTGTTTAGTATCATATCCAATGTTTCCCAATGTAGAATTGTTCCTTAGTTACAGTTATACGTCGTAATTTAAATCTGTATGAATAAATGTAGCTGAATTATCAGTTTCAGTAACTCTTCTTAAAGCTTTTGTACCATATTAGAATGAGAGCTTGTTGCTGTATAGAATGAGAAAAACTCCTTTTTTATAAAAAAAATTATCTCTATTGCTTGAGATTCCTTCACATATTAAACAGTTATACACAACTTTTGTCTCAGTGTACAAATCCAAAAGTCAAGTGTACAATCCACAGTCAAACCAACGATTTATTACGCCACATATCGCTTCTTCACGTCTGGTAATAATTTTTTTTTGTTTTGTTAAAATGCCAAACAGATTTCTAAGTCATCCTTAAACTTGGTTCAAATGGCTCTGAGCACTATGCGACTTAACTTCTGAGGTCATCAGTCGCCTAGAACTTAGAACTAATTAAACCTAACTAACCTAAGGCCATCACACACATCCATGCCCGAAGCACGATTCGAACCTGCGACCGTAGCGGTCGCTCGGCTCCGGACTGTAGCGCCTAGAACCGCACGACCACCCCGGCCGGCATCCTTAAACTGTAAATCTTCATGTAACTGATTGAATATGTCATGCAAAATGTCGGAGAAGATCGAGGGCATACTTAATTGTTGTTTAGTGATTAATGTTGCCAATTCATTTGGTACTTTCATTCCTTACCCTTATGTTTGTTTCCAGTAGATCACGATGTTTACCTCTGCAATACTTTACACGAGACTGTTGCAATTAGTTTCCACTAATCGATACAAACACTGTAGCAGTCTACTTGCTTGGTCACTGAAGCAGTTTTGCGTCTTTGGCGTGTCTGTTTTGACCAATGGCGCTAGTTTGCGGACTACAGCATGTAAGGTCCTTGTTCTTTAAAAGAGAATTCACCATGACATTACGATTCGAGTCTAATCTATGTGTTGGACCAAATTCTGCTGGATGGTTGTTGGTGGAGCCCTTCCTGGAGAGAATTCTGCCTCTGTCTCATGAAGATCCATGTTGTTGTGAATATTCTACAATGAATGTATTCTTCTAATAGCCTGTCCATGTTCTCCTTATTCGGTCCCTCTAGTTGTGATACTTTCCTCCTCTGTGAGGTTAAAGTAACAGGCTGTTCCAGCATTTCAGAGATTGACTTGCAAATCCCATCTAATTCATTTTCACCCAAAATCCCATCAAATTCATTTTCGTGTAGTATTTCTCAGCTGGCTGTCAGGGTATCTTGTGATAGTTCTGTTAAAGTAAAAAATCAGAACTGTGTTTCCTCTCCTCTCCTACGGTGGTGCTTGGTTCTGTGTTGTGAATTTCTTTGCTCCCTAGAGTTTCTTTCATTTTCCATGCTTTTTATCTATGAAGCCTTTGTTGTTGCTATGAGCTATCTTTTAGATGTTAAAGGAAGAAGATAACTATCCCCAAAAATGTCGTGTTCTTGCTATAAAATTATATCCTAAATTCACCCACAACGGGGTATGGGCACAGGTCTGAACGCTTCAAGTTCTGAGAATAGTATTCATTCGTCAGACTGCAAAATTTTTGGAATGGCAGAAACAGTGCTTCAGTTGAGTGATGATATTAGTCGTACAAGCATTCGCAAACTGTCAAGTGAAGATCACTTGAAATGGCAGATTCAGCTTTATTTTAAGGAACATTCTCTTTATTCGTTATAGATGGTACACGTCAGTGTCCGTCATTAGCGGAAGGAGAAGAACCGTCCGACATATATCAGCGCTGGGAATGGGACAATGCTCACACAGCTCGTATCATTGGAACGGCGCCTAATGATGAACCTGCTGTTCATGTAAGAAAGAAGACTGACGCAAAACAAATATGGAATATCCTTACGTCAGTAGATGAAAAACCTTCATTGCAGAGACTCTAAACGTTGTTCGATTGTTTCTCTGAAACGTCTCAAGATGACGTCACGTCTATAACAAAATACACGTCGCTACTTTGTGCAGTGAACTGAACAAAATTAATGCAAATGCAACTTTGCCCCTTTCGCTGCGTCACCATCGTATTTTCAAAACATTAGGATCCGAATATCAGTTTTACAGTTCGACCTGGTGTAATGCCACTTCCTCGGACGAGAAATAAAAATCAAAAATTAGCTCCTAATACCCCAAAGGTTTCCCCCAAGTCCCAAATTCCCAGAAAAGTGAATAAGCGAACGAAGTTCCATTTATCACTATTATTAGGAAAATAACAAGTAATTAAATCAGGAATCTAAGACTTGACAATTTAGCAATCTACGAAAGAAAGATTAAATTTCAGTAAAATTAAAATCAAAATCATAATAAATCGCAAAATTAGCATAAATTAACATTCGCAAAGTAGAACCAACGATCCCAAAGAATACTCTGTGTGAGTACTCTTTGGGAATCGTGAGTAATGACTAAGTATAATTCAATACATTGTCACTACGTTACGAGAGTTAGCCGAAGCAGGTCATATATTTGAATGCTCGTACATCTAGGCGCGCTTAGATTGTTTTTGAGATTGAATAATTGCGATCTATTATGACGCAGTAATACGATCTTCTGACTTCAAATATCACGGCATTAGAATTCGAACGGAGGACTTTTACCTACTAGAATAAAGTGAACTTTTAACTAGATAATTGAACTAAACATTACTTAGACAGTGATTTAGGCAACGAACGCTGATAGACAATTTTCATTCATAATAGCCAGTGGTTTATGGAATTTCAGTGATAGGTCCGAAGCATATAATTTAAATCCCCCCAACACCTGGGAAAGTTTTCTTCTCAAGGCTCGGTTAGGAAGTGACTGATATTGTGCAATACGAGTAAAACACCCTCTCGTGCCAAGTCGTACATTTGTGATTTAAAATTCTATCAAATTATTGACATGAAACTCCCGAGTAATAATTACGCGCAGCGATAATATTTGACTGTAGTGCTCGGCGCTTGTGTAGAATCTTTGACTCAAATAACAAGCCCACTGTTACGATTTCTTAGATACTTGAAATTACGACCAGCTTGTAGGGAATTTGTTGTGGATGTGACTGTATTGGTTTTATCATTAATATTTCATCATTAATCAGTTAAACATCGATTACGAACGATTAATTACGATCCCTGGTGAAGTAAATATCTCACGCACGTCGACATTTCGGTTCAGCACTGTTATTTTGTGTAACGTGGTCTTCGTAACTTGATAACGATCTCAACGCTCTACCGACTGTCGTCGATTTTTAGCCGAGGCAAGTACAAATCTAACCAACTCATCAAGAAGAAGAGGCGTTATACTGGTATTGTGTTCCTGAACCTGAGCAAACGCAGCTTCTTATTGAGAATCTACGTTCGATTGAGAATTCGCTGGCTACTCAGGCAGCTGGTGCTTTCTATGCAAAATCGAAATCAAATGATCCACATCAAAAACAGAAGAAATTTGCAACAGAGGGGAGTAATTCAAAGGAGAAAGAAAATCGTAGGTGTCTGTGTTGCAAGAAAGCTGGACATATTGTCGCAAACTGCTAAAGCGCTTGGCCGCAGAAGAAACAAAAGCGTCAGCTAACAACAATAATAATTCGAGTTCCAGTTTAAAAGTGAGCGGCAAACCAAATACATTTCTAGCCACTAGCTTGTTGTCTCATGTTAATTTTGATAGTGCAGGTTCTTGGATTTCGAACTCTGGCACGACACATCATATTTCACCAAATAAATGGCATTTCGCTGCATTTGAATAGTTTCCGATTCCACAATGTGTACAACAGCTGGAAAAGAAGATATTTGTACACATGATACTGGCAGTAATCATATTGAAATATTCATAAACAAAAAGTGGACCCATGCTTTGCTTGAAAATGTCTAGTATGTACCTGATGTCAGACACCAACTTTTCTCTGTCCGTCAAGCTACACAATGTGGATATAATGTAATTTATGATAACAAAGGTGTTATCATTCGGCGACGTAGTGAAATAGTCACAAAAGGGAGGCAAGTTGGTTCAGTATACATTATGAACATGAGTGTTTGTCCTCCGGATTCACAAGTAATTATTAACTTAGCAGATTCAGAAGAACAACTACAATGTTGACATGAGAGGCTCGGTCATCAAGATAAACGCCTTGTACAAGATGTGCTCTCTCGTTTCGGTATATCATTTAAGTGCCCTGATACTACATCGTTTTGTGATGAATGTGTCATTGGCAAATCCCATTGTAAACCATTGAGCCATCGCAGAGATCATCCACAAACTGTGGGTGAGTTGATCAATGGAGACGTTAATGGGCGCATGTCTGTTGACTCTATAAATGATTTTCGTCACTATGTGATTTTCAAAGATGATTTATCTCGTTTCGTTCGGATATATTTTATGCGAAGTAAATCTGAAGTGGCTAACAATTTGAAAACATTTTTGTAGGAGTGTGACGCTGTTGGTCGTAAGGTAAAAGTATTTCGGTCTGTCCGTGTAGAAGAGTTTAATTGTAACGTGGTAGGTGCTGTTCTACGAGATGGTGCTATTGAGCTACGTGTCCAGACACTCCTGAGCAAAATGGTGTTGCTGAGCAGGCAAATTGACATATAGCTGAATTAGCTCGCTCAGTGTTAACGTCTAGCAAGTGAACTAAATCATTTTGGGATCATGCATGTGACACAGCCGTTTTTCTACTCAATCGTACTGGGAAGTCAAATGTTGAAGGTAAAACACCTTTCGAATTGTGGATTGTTAAAATGTTTAACAGTTTTAACTATCTTGGAATGCTATGTTTATTTGCCAAAGAAATTTCGTCCTAAGTTCGATGACAAGGCTATACCCGGCCATTTCACTGGCTACGTGAATGATAAAGATGGTTACAAAGTATGAATTCCATCAAAACATCGTGTGATGAAATCTCGCAATGTTCATTTTCAACCATAAAAGCAATTTAATTTCATACCTGAAGAAACAGGAGAGAAAAGTGAATCTACAGATTGCAACTAGTGACCAAGAATATTCGAATGAGTTACCAAATCGACGTCCAGTTCGTGAAATACGTCCCCCAGTAAAATGTAGTGACTACGGACTGGGATACCAGTCCCGCCACTCTCAAGAAGCAAATGCATCAGTTTGCCTGACAAAAGGAGTCCATGAAGAACTTGCACCAACAAACTTCAACGAAGCTGTGGAAAGTAGTAATACCAATAAATGGTTTATTGCGATGAAAGAAGAAATGAAGGCATTTGAAGGAAATGATACCTGGGACTTTGTAGAACTGCCTAAAGAAAACGTGTTATCGATAATTGATGGGTACTTCGTATTAAATATAAACCTGATGGATCGATTGATCGACACCGCCTTGCTCGATTGGTTGTGCGCGGTATGTTTCAACGTGCTGGACTTCATTATGATGAAACGTTTAGTCCAATTGCTCGTTATGACGCAATTCGTGCTGTAATAGCGACTGCAGCTGAAGAAAATTTGAAACTTGGTCAATTTGACGTTATAACTGCATTTTTATATGGTGACTTGGATACAGAAACTCACATGGCTCAGCCAGAAGATTTCTATGACGAATCAGGTCGTGTTTGTCACCTCAAGAAATCATTGTATAGACTTAAGAAATCATCTCGTTGCTGGAATAATAAGTTTCATTCATTCATGACAAAAAATTATTAGTTCGACAGCAGATCCTTGCATTTACGTTCGACAAAGCAATGCAGAAAAATTCTGGTTGCTATTTATATCGATGATGGACTTATCGCAGAAACAACTGAAAGTGCAGTGAATTCATTTTTAGATATGTTAAAGTGTAAATTCAAAATAACAATGGGATCTTTGGACTAATTTTTAGATATGCAAATAGAGCAACGAGAGTCGGACTTGTTTATTTCACAGGGAGCATACACAGAGAAGATTCTACATCGTTTTAACATGGCTGATTCAAAACCATTAAAAACTTCGTGTGATAATGAACAATTAGACAGTGAATATAGCAATATTCTTGACAATAAAGTTCCTTATTGTTCGGATGTGGGATCATTAATGTACTTGGGGTGCTCTACTCGTTCAGATCTCGCTTATGCTGTTTCGAAAGTTGCTGGATCTATGACTAAACCCACATCTTCTAATTGAAACGCTGTAAAATGTATTTTCAGATATCTTTGTGGTACTTCAGAAATAGCTCTCTTCTATACTTCATCTGGCGGTAAACTTTGTGCCTATGCTGACGCTGACTTTTCTGGCAACACTAAAACAAGACGCTCAACAAATGGTTTTGTTTCCATGATTGGCGACACGGCTGTATCCTGGACAGCTCAGCTGCAGAAATCAGTTACACTATCCACCACTGAAACGGAGTTCGTTGCTACAAGTGAATGAGCCAAGGAGTTAGTATGGCTCAACAGACTGCTGTTGGAGATCAGTGAAAAAAAACACGCCCATATTGTTCATTGACAATGCAAGTGCCATTAAATTAGTGAAAAACGCAGAGTTCCACAAACGTTCTAAGCACATCGAAGTACGGTATTATTTTGTGCGGGAGCTCTGTCAAAATAGGGATAACAATGTAGAATATGTATGTTCTGAAAATCAACTTGGTGAAATGTTTTCAAATCCTTTAAAATTAAAACAAAATTAAAGCAACGTGTACCAAGATAGGACTTCTTAACTAATCTGATTTGACCTCTTGTGTTTTATTTAAAAGTTGTGAAGTTCACCACATTTTGATTGGGGGCGGGGGGGGGAGGGGGGGGGGAAGTGTTAAAGTAAAAAATCAGAACTGTGTTTCCTCTCCTCTCCTCTCCTCTCCTACGGTGGTGCTTGGTTCTGTGTTGTGAATTTCTTCGCTCCTAAGAGTTTCTTTTATTTTCGATGCTTTTACTCTATGAAGTTTTTGTTGTTGCTATGAGTCATCTTTTACATATTACAGGAAGAAGATTACTATTCCTAAAAGTGTTGCGTTCTTGCTGCAAAACTGTTTCCCACAATTTCCTGCATGTAGGACAAACTACGTCATGTTTATGCGTTATCTGATTCTTTATTCTCAGGTAAAGGCTCAACTAGTAGATCAACTCGTACATCAACCCAAATTAATTTTCTAGTACATTTTTGTATGTTATCCAGAGAATTGACTTTAATGCATCTTGTATGCAGTTTAGGCAGTTACATATGGCCTAGGGGTGATCACTGCAACAGTAATGGTTTTCTCCTTGTAAAAACAAGATAGAAACGTGTTCCTTCATTTCAAGTTAATTTTCATTCCAAGTTAATTTTGGCACACCCAACAAATCTAAACCGAGTTTGACTTCATAGCTACTGCCAACCACAGGGAGAGCTGCTATTTTAACCCAGAAGCTACAGCTCCCACTTGGGATCCTAGCACAGCCGAACTGAGTGAACCAACATGGTCCCGGCCTATGTCACTTAATCTCCAGTGTGCGGCGAACTCAGTTATACTTTTCTAAGTATGCCTTCACTTGCTACACGTACTTGAAATCCTTTACATAATAAGAATTTCCACAACTACCGTTTCACGTAACTGGTGAGAAAAAAGTCTATCATAGTTTCCACGCAGAGGTAACCTATGCTAACCCTTGCTGGAAGAGTTGAACAGTGTACACACTAGCTTTTGCCTCATTTAATGGGGGGGGGGGGGGGAGTATGTGTCCAGGATCACTTGTTACACTGGATCTGCTCTTATCTTCTTTGATCTGCCTAGCTCCCTTAGGGGAAGGTGAAAAGTGTTGGTAATACCTGACATCCTGACTGGCCTGCAGGGCTGGTGTGTTGTGCAGGTAGTGTCCGAATGTGCTTCAGGTTGTATTGCAAGCAGACAGGAACGGCTGAGCAGAGAGATAGAGGAAGAGAAAATGGACATTGCTGTCTGTCTGTTCTGTACAAATTTTGCTATTGATTTTCAGCTAACTTCCAATGAGCTAGAAACCTGAAATTTTAAGCATGTCAGAACTTGACATCAGTGCAACATTATCTCGCGCTCTTGTCTGAAATGTAGGGGAGTGTACTGCGTGTACCGATATCTTTTCCCCCCTTTCCTGTTGTGACCAGTCAGGGGTATTATTCTGCAGTAAACCGTGAGAAATTTTGGAATTGGGCCAGTTGATCGTGAGCATAACGAATGTGTGGTGGAATGATGGGAAAAGGGTGTCCGCTGCTGAAGTATTCGCAGTTAGGGATGAGATGCAGGACCCAAGAAGGATCAAGTGAGTGCATATTTTGGGTCTAATGAAGTGGGGCACATAGTTCATGACTGCGTGGTAATGCATAATAAAGGAAGGAGAAGATGATGTCAGGCTGGTATGGATTGGTGTATGAATCTGTGCAGGCTACTAAAATGGGGGCATAAAGCAAGAGACGTCACACACTCCAAATTACCATTTGTGTATCTCTGTTAAAAGGCATGTATGTGAAGTGTCGAGTGGTGACTGGGAGGCTGCTGCCAGTGATGGGTGTAGTGTGCTTACCGTCGGGAATTTCTCCTTTTTCATGGCCCACGGAGTTCATTGTGGTGTTGTACTAGGGTCAGATTTTTTGGAGCAAAGAGGGTGTGTGTTGAATTTTCAGAGAATGTCGTTACGCCAAGTTTAGGCTGGGGGAGAAGTTGCCCTTGTGTGAGAATGAGAGCAAGCGTGATGTTTATTGAGTAAGGGCTAAGCAATCAGTGTTTGATACCTCACATTTGACCGAAGAACAGGAAGAGAGATTGTTAAATATCTTAAGTCAATATCCCCGAGTACTCAACGAGAGGTTGAGAGTATAAAATCTTATTGAGTGACCATATACCTGTGCAACAGCCACATTATAGGTTATCTCAGCCAAAAATGAGGGAGTTGTGAAAAATTATAGATTAACAGTTGAGGAATTGGTAATTAGGCATTCTGTATCACCATATGCCTCACCCATCCTCCTGGTCCCCAAGCCTAACAAATAATAGTATCGTGCAGAGCTAGATTATAGGACGCCCAGCTGGAAGGTGATTCAATACTTCCTCCCTCTCCCAGATCTTCATAATTTTTTTAAGTGGCTTATCGATGCAAAATATGTTACTATTCCGCACCTGGATGAAGCACATCATCATATTCGACTGGTCGACGAATAAAAACCTGTCACCGCTTTCTGCACTCACTGGAATTTCCTGGAATTCAAGAAGTCCCTTTTGGGTTGGACACAAGAGCAGCAGTTTTGTCATGTCTTTTAGTTTCAGTGTTATGGGACTTGAAGTTCAACTGCGTGTATAACTATCTTGACGATGTGGTTATTTATAGTAAAACGTTTGAAAAACTCCTGTTACACATTGGTCAGGTGATTCAGCGGTTGAAGAAATAGGAGCTTACTTCTGAGCTCGCTAAAGCTAATCTTGTGCATAGGGAGATTTCCTTCCTTGGATGTATCGCATCAGGAGAAGGGTTGAGAATCGATCATGAGCATGCCAAAGCCATTCACATGTATCTAAACCCAGAGATCAGAAAGACATTACTATATTTATCACAATGGTAATTTTTTTACGTAAGTTTATACCTAGTTTCGCGCCGTTCCCCATTCACCTCTCTAACTTGAGGCATAAGGGGGAAACCTTTCAGTGGGGAGAGTCCCAACAAGCATCATTCTATGCCCTTGACACAACAGCCAGAGTGGAGATGCACAGCCAGCACTACCACTCAGTGAACCTGGACCGGAGACGCCATGGTGTGTACTACAGTTCGCGTCATGAAAGAAGGCTGGCCTATTTTCCGACGTTCTGCGCATCCCCCATCATTAATCGCTAGGAGCCAATAACATTCGTTCTCTTTCCGAGCGGCTAGCCGCGGGCTACAAACTAGACTGCGAGAATCTCTCCCCCACATGCTGTGCTGTTGCCGTATTTTGCGACAATGCGGTTTGATTTACAGAGCGACCGAATTATTTAGTTGTCGATGTTACTTTCTCGTAGCAGTATAGCTGTGAATGTGTATCTGTAAAGTTTTAGTGTGACATCCAAATGAATATGTCAGATGTCGACAATAAACGTGAAGTTCCTCACAAGCACTTTCAATTCAAATACGTGCGTATGGAATATCGTCTTAGTTGTAAGACTGGATTCGTGATTTAGTGTCAGGGGGTCACAGTATGTAGTAGTCGACGGAAAATCATCGAGTAAAACAAAAGTGACATCTGGTGTTTGTAAGGGTGTGGTACAGGCGCTCCTCTGTTCCTAATCTAATAAACTATTTAGGAGACAAGCCTTTTAGATGATTTGCAGATGATGCTGTGATTTATCATCTTCAGTCATCAGATGATCGAAACAAATCACAAAACGACTTAAACAAGATATCTGTATAGTGAGAAAAGTGGTAATTGACTCTAAAAAATGAAAAGTCTGAGTCACCCACATGTGTTCTAAAAGGAATGCCCTAAATTTCGGATTACAGTCACGAATAACTTAAATTGCAATGATCAAATGGATAACGTTGTGTACGGCGGTGTGGCCGTGCGGTTCTAGGTGCTACAGTCTGGAACCGAGCGACCGCTACGGTCGCAGGTTCGAATCCTACCTCGGGTATGGATGTGTGTGATATCCTTAGGTTACTTAGGTTTAATTAGTTCTAAGTTCTAGGCGACTGATGACCTCAGAAGTTAGGTCGCATAGTGCTCAAAGCCATTTGAATCATTTGATAGCGTTGTGTGAAAAGCAACCCAAAGACTGCGATTTATTGGTAAAATACTTATAAAATACAACAGGTCTACTGAAGAGACTACTTACACGACGCTTTTCCGTCCTCTTCTGGAGTAGTGCTGTCCGGTGTGGGATCCACAGCAAACAGGATTGATCGAAAAAGTTCGAAGAAAGGCAACTCGTTTTGTACTGTCGCTAAGTAGGGGAGATACTGCCAAGGATATAATACGAGAATTGGATTGGCAATCATGAAAACAAAGGCATTTTTCGCTGTGGCACGATCTTCTCATGAAATTTCAGTAGCCAGTTTTCTCCTCAGAGTGTGAAAATACTTTTCTGGCTCCCCCTCCCCTCCCACCCCCCGCCCCGTTACACAGGGAGGAATGTTCATCATAATAAAATAAGAGAAATCAGAGTAGCACGGAAAGATTAAAGTGTTCTCTGGAACGGGAGAGAAATAGCTTGAACTTGGTTCGATGAACGCTCTGCCAGGCACTTAGTTGTGAACTGCAGAGTAATCGTGTAGATGTAGATCTAGATGTAGGGGCTTCACAAGTAGTCGAGGTTTACGTCCCGCATTTATAACTGTTTCAAGTGTGATTCTGAAAGCGATACTTCTATTTTTGACATTCTGAAGACTCAAGAACGAAAAGCAGAAGTACGTGTCGGCAAGAGAACTCTAAGGAGAATAGTAAACAAGTGTCGGAGCTATGGAAACCTCAGGAAAATTTGTTTTTGTGTCACCTGGAAAGCATGGAAAGCGCAAGAAACCTGTAGCACAAGTAGATGGTTTTGACAACATACTCGTATTGTAAAGCGCTCCGTCTTTCAAATGTATATAAAAAGGGGATACCCAATATCACAAAAGCTTATTACAATTATGCCCGAGCAAATTGGCGTCAAAGGTAGCGCAATGCAAAGAATTTTCAAAGACATTGTTTTCAAATATGATATGAAAAGAGAGTTTTTAATTGAAAGAAGTGACATAGAAGCAGCATGAACCACGTCCATTATAAAGATGCACTATACAAGTATTGTATTACCTTCATACAGCATGAGTGAATCAGAATCATTCCATGAATACCTGCTGGTAAATGAGTGATGGTACACATGGTTTTAAAGTTCCCGTAGGAAAAAGGTTCTCGGATACTTATTCTACATGCTGGCTCTTCATCTGATTTGGATCGTGAGAGTAAACTTGTATGTAGGTGTAAGAAAAACAGTAGCGACTACCATTCGGAAATGAAGGCTGTCACTTTCAAGAAGTGGTTCACTGAACAATTCTTGCCATACCTTGCTTCGAAGTCGGTCATTGTAATTACCATGCCAGTTATCATTCAGCTGTTACAGAGAAATGACTGAAGAGTATTGTACTCTGGCTGAGAAACAAAAATACTCCGGAAAATATAAGCCAGACTCGTGCTGAACTCCTGCAGCTCGTTAATTTATAAAAGTCACGTGACAAGATGTACAAATGTGACTTTCTTGCATATGAGTATGGTCACACAGTTTGGCATTTACCCACATATCACTGTCAGTACAATCTCACTGAATTAATTTGCGCACAGGATAAAAGGTATATAGGGAAAGAAACAAAACATTCACGATAACAGCACTGAAACGCTTGTGCATGAAGCAATAGCAGCATTCCCCTTCAGCGTGACACAATGTGTGCGGCACGCTGCAAAGTTTCAGAAACAAGACTTTGACAGAGAAGTGAATATGGATAAAAGCATTGAACATATCATCCTCAATGTACAATGAGACAATTCAGACATGGACTCGGACAACAGATGGTATTACGATGTAGACTTTCAAACACAGTAAAGTAATGACCTTTCTTGGTTTCAAAGACTCATGGTTTAAAAATCTTTTTGTCAACACATCAATTTCATATATAGAACTTGAGAAATTCCTATCGTTTATTGATTAGGAGTATGAAGCCAGTGAAGTATTCAGACTATAATGTTCAACATTATTCATACTGTTGTAAGCCCTAATTACTCTCGAGAATGCAGCCAGATAAATTCGTTAAAAACTCCAAAATTTCAACAAGTAAACTCCTGTAATTTTCAAGGCACGAATTAGAAAATGCCTTAAAAAGAAAGGGAGAGTTACCTGTCGAGATATGGGTGGTATTCGACGTTATCGGTCAGCATTCCGTCGAGTTATTCACGGAAAATGGTTAGTTGTTAGCTTCCTCACTGGATCATAAATGCTTTCTCCCACAGTAATGTCGACCGAATTAGTTTAAACTCATAATGCCTGTTGAGATCGAAAGAAAATATAACACACTGACAATTTTTACGATATTCTTTTGTACTAGCCTTTCACAAAGCTGCATCAGCTGTTCCGACGTCACACAGACAATTGCTGTGGAGCAGTGGACACAACATCAAGACGTGAAGTAAGATTTCTCTCATGTAGACGACTGATAGAAATCGGTTTTAAAATATATTATTCCTTCTTGATTTGAACTTATAATACGATGTATCGAAGGCAAATGGACCTAAATGTTGTCTGTACCAACACTGTTCGGCAACATGGATATTTTTGCCAGCTCTATGCCGCCAGGCATGCGCAAACCTCATCCCCCTCGATGCTTCCCTATCACTCCGCTTCTATTCACGAAAACGCGGTCCTACGTGACGCGGGGTATAGCCTCGCTTACTGTCTATGTCAGCAGCTACAGAGTCCAAAATTGTAAACAAACAGTTATAAAGAAGCGCTTGTATCTATGAATTATTTTGTCCTATTATTCCTGCATCCATCTATGGCAGAGAACTGCTGCCCACACACAGCTAGCTCTGAAGCCCCATGATACTATTAAAGCTCTTTGGAGAATATAATTCTGCAGCTAAAGAGTTTTATTGTGAGTAAAAATCTATATATTTTTAAAACAAGCTACACAGTGTGGGCAGTTAAGCCATACTTCGTCGCCCATGCATTGGCTTGAATCGGAAGGACGTCTTCTACCGTGTAACATCTAATATTTGCAAACGAGCTGCGTTTCTTTAATGTCTTAGCAATTTTCTCTGCCTTGAAAATGGAAATTTGTGGCAGTTGCCAACAGCCACTATTTCAAAAAGTTTTTAACGCATAACTGGTTTTTTATAATATTTCTTATTAATTTGATATCACTTAGTCATTATTGATGTATAATAGAGTAATAATGTAACACATAGACTATTAAATACAGTACGGACAGCATCAATTTTAAATTTGAATGGAATATCTGTTGTACCTTGGAACAGTTTCCGCTATTCGAAAAACTTTACTTCTCAGAGTAATTTCTGTAATTTTGGAAAAAGACTGGAGCAAACGTCAGGCGACAATGCTGTCATTTCAAAATGGAGAGAAAATAATATATTAATCCTCTACTACAGGACTGAAAAGTTTTCCTAGGTGCACAACTCTCCCCTAGATACCACACTGAGGTTCAAAAGAAGAAAGAAATGGAAAATATTTGCAAAAAAAATTATCAAAGACAATATCATTAGCAGAAAATATAATGTTCCAGTAGGCTGTCCACGACTATTTGGAGGGAAATGTTTAAACAACAACTGTAAATGAATTACTAGAGTGTCTTCACGAACAATTACAATTTATTATAGCTTTCCAGGAAATATATAATATTCAGAAGCAGAAGTGTGGCACATGAGAGTATAACTTAATAATAACTCATAGACAAATAAGAATTTATCACCCCAAATAACATACGTGGGATACATCTGCAAGACATACAGTCAATGTAGACGCTAAGAAAAAGAAGCATATAGATAATTTAATAAAACAAAGAAACGAATATGTGTATAACTGACGAAGTGAGATGGTACATACAGAATTGCGGATTAAGTTGATGCATTGGTGCATACGAGTAGAATATGACGTAAACCAGTACGCCGCTAGCCGGCCGTTGTGGCCGTGCGGTTCTAGGCGCTTCAGTCTGCAACCGCGTGACCGCTACGGTCGCAGGTTCGAATCCTGCCTCGGGAATGGATGTGTGTGATGTCCTTAGGTTAGTTAGGTTTAAGTAGTTCTAAGTTCTAGGGGACTGATGACCTCAGATGTTGAGTCCCATAGTGCTCAGCGCCATTTGAACCGTTTTTTCAACCAGGAGTAAAAGGTCTCTTGCCAACCGACAATATTCTTCAGTACATCATTCGGCTAACTGCCGGAATATATTGTTTCATATCACTTGATTACTATGTAACGAGCAGCTAAGAGGAAATTTAAACTTCACTTACAACTTGCGGGCTGATAGGCCGTGCTCGATGTATAAAACTCTCCCCTGACGTTTCGTCTCCGACTGCGAGAGACACCCTCCGAGGTAAAGCGACGAACTATGCGCAGGCAGTGCGCCGCTTTACCTCGGAGGGTGTCTCCCGCAGTCGGAGACGAAACGTCAGGGGAGAGTTTTATACATCGAGCATGGCCTATCAGCCCGCAAGTTTTATGTGAAGACAATACCAGCCGTGAAAGCCTACATTGTATGAGGAAAATTAATGTTTTGGTTGAAAAACTAATAAATCCCCCCAACCGTATTTATAAATGTACTCTCCTTATTAAGTATTTGCAGCCAGTCATAACTGTACCCTCGCAAAACATTTATAATCAAGGCATAATCCAGACAGTGCACACAGTCTTTCAGGAATTTGCAAGTGATCGTTTATTAGACAACGGAAAAATAAAACGAAAGATCGTACGGACTTACTGGCTGGAAGACTCCATATGGAGTTGTTCGGACGTCTAGACCAAGTTCTTTTTCTTGACGCCACTTTGGCGACTTTCCTGTCTATGTTGACGATAAAATCATCATAAGGACAACACAACACCACTCACCGAGCGGATAAAATCTCCGATGCGGTCGGGAAACGATTCAGAGACCCCATGATGTAGGGGCAGCAGTGCTAACCATTAGACCACGAACTGCAGATTAGTACTTACGGTGTTTTTTGTCGTTTAAATTTCGTCGCTCTTCCATTTTCAAACTATTCTGTAAAAACTTGTAAGTACAATTTATGTCAGTGTTAGCATGAAATAAATAAAAGGTACTTTGCCCGTAAGGTTCAACATGGACGAAATATACTAATTTAACATGACAGAGACCTTAGGACAAGCGTGATGGTTCAGGAAGAATAAAGTTGTCATTAAGAAAGCTTCTAGCGCTAAATTTATCTTTCATTTTGCCGTCTCAGTTGCACATTAATTTTTATCATACGAGCAGTCTCTGTCTAAGACGATCACCTCCAGATCTATATAGCTGCGTAAGCAACCCGTCGTGTATGCATCGAACTACATATCAGAATACCGATTCTAATGGTGAGCGTAAGAAACCCCGTTGCAAGCAACCTCAGAATATCGATTCTGATATGTAGTGCGATATACATACCTGGAATGGTCACCTCACTCGTACCGAAAGCATCCTGCGCCACGCATACGTCGATTGTCCGTTTCCTGTCCCATTTGTGGTGCGTGGGGAGAACGACTGTTAGAGACACACGGTATGAAGTTCAGTTTCTCTTATTTACTATCGCGGTCATTTCGCGAGACGTACATCGGAACAAGTAATACGTTGTCCATCTTTTCTTGGAACGTCGCCTCTACAGATATTAAAAGAATACCTTTTTTTGCAGTGTCTGACTTAATTGAACACCTATGTGATCGCCGTAAGCATAGTGACAACAGTGCATCACAATTTAAGTTATACAATATAGCACTGAAGATGGTCACTCAGTGACAGAAAATCGATTTTGCAATAGTAAAAAATATACGACCAATGCTGTCTCTTTTTTCAAGTATACCTGTTATCTGGTCGTTGTGCACAAGACAACATGGAGTCGCCAATCAATTGTCAAGGCTTCCAACCTTATTAGTAGAATATTAATGACTATCAAATATGGCAATGCTTCGCGTTTTCTAAATATGTGTGGGAACTGGATATACATCCTAATCTCCTTCTCCACCCTCTCTCCATCTCCTCACTCATATCTTTGTCCAACTCCTCCTCCTCCTGCCCCGTCTCTGTCCATCAACCACTACCCCCCTCTCTCTGCCCATCGCCTCCTCTCCATCTATCACTCCATCTCCCTTACCCCATCTCTCTAACGATATTCTCGTTGCCCCTCTCTGTGTCTATTTCCTTCCCTCCCTTTCTGTCCATTTCTGCTCCCCCATCTCTCTGACCTTCGGTTTGTTTATTGTTGTTACAAATTAAATCTTGACGAGGAAATGATGTCGCAAACATCGAGTGGGTAAATAGGTAGGACCATTTGCATACAACCTATGAGAGGACTTTCAGCTACTAGACCTGTGAGGATAGTAGCTGCAATGACAATATTTCACAACCTTTAATCTGCAAATGTGTAGATTTACAAAGTATCGATCGATCGATTGAGATTCCGTAGTAGTATTCTAAGCAAAAGCTGATAATTTTCAATAAAGGAAAAAGTTTAGTGTATTAAGTTTATTGTAACAGGCATTGACTGGTCTTCAGTACATCCAGGGGTAACTTCTTCAGAAGGAGCAAAGTTACCAAACAAAATTTTACACAAACTGCAAAATATACATCGAAAATAACCACTACATTACAACGATGAAACGAAATACATAAAAAAGAAGGGTACTTACGTAACTTACGGTATGTTATCATTATAAACATACATTATGAGGTTAAACACTCAAATGATATAACAGAAAAACGGCAAGACTTACTCCACAGGTAAGTCTTATTATAAGAACAGACACTGAAAAAAAGTGCGGGAACTAGTTACGACGCCAAGTAAAACTAGCTTGGAGCGTGCCACCTGCTGAGCACTAGAAGCGTGATAAACGATCAACCATAGGAAATACGTCGTAGAGAAGGCAACACATCAGTAAAATTTACATTTAAATGTTTTTAATAGAACAAATTGTACATGGTGTAAAAGCAAGGACATTATGAAGGAGAATATGCAATAAACAAAATAATTTTTAATTGATTATGACAATGTCTAGATCAAAAAGAATAAAATGGTTAATGATAAATATCTGTGCTGACGCAAAATAATAATAAAAACATGTGATGGAATTTTAACAAAATATTACAACATGCAAAAAAAACATTGTTTTTGTAAAACCTGCATAACCACAAAACAGTGAGACAGGCATGTTATCGGTATGGAAATACACAGTCCATTAAGTAAAGGAAAAAACAACGTCTTCGGAAAGGAAGTGAAAAGAAACATTGTAAGTTTGTTACTTTATTTGGTATGAAAGCGTTACTGCTAGCCAATAAAAGCGGGTTAAAAGCTGTGAGCTGTCTGGGGAAGTTAATCTTGCATTACTAAGCAACTGTTTCATCAGGTATCTAGTCTAGGTTTACCAAGTTCCCAACCAGACTTAACATTAATTATAATCTTTTAATAGTCATACAACAACCGGTAATATATATATAAAAAAGATAATTTAAATAAAAAGAAAGAAATCAGTTTATATTGGAATTTTTTTTTTTTTAGATTGATCATTGAAATTTCAGCATATTAAACTTTATTCCTAACTAACTGGTGCCTTATTTAGGATTGTAAAAATGTGAGATTGCAATCTTACGGAACACATCAAATATGGAGCCAAGATTGGGAGATTGCATACAACACTGCATTCATAAAACAACACACAAAGAATGTTGAAACATATGCAAGAGAAAGTTAACCACTACCAACAGATTCAAATTTTCACCCAAAGAAATTACGTTCGTGGCACAATCCTGTCCGTCATGTAATTACCACACACTGGTATACTAAATTCATACTCTGTGAAATCTTCCCAAAAAGAATAGCTGAGGGCTACTTTGATGATTACACCACATGCTTCACGTGGTCAACTTGGTTTACACAAAGCGTATAACTCCACAATAATTTTGATAATTAAAATAAATTAGATCGAAAAGCAATTTACAAAAGAAAAACCTCGAACTGGTTACTAACGTCTTACTGTTAACCTGACGGGTCAAACAGTTATATAAGCACGTGGTACTGGTCTCGCAAAGTACACCCCACGTGGGTTGAACATAAAGAAAAGTTGCTATATTGAAAAATATTGTCAAGACGAGACGTTTTAATCACACAAGCATTCGCATTTAAGATTGATCTTAGTTAGAGTTACTGATCAACACGTGGTTCCACCTTACTCATAAAGTAGTGACAAAGCAACTACCGGAAAATAATCTGAACTTCACACGAGAATTACACTGCGCTGCAATTTAAGATAACCTTAGATATTTTAGAGCTAAACCTGAAATAAAGGTGATTAAATTTTCAGTTAGGCTGAACTTAAGAAATCCATTGTCCTACAGACTTAGCAGACACGCGCTTAGCCGGAGATCTTACCACTTCAGACGCTCGCCATGGACCAACTGACCTGCGCTACTACCGAGCGTGCTTCCTGAGGGTGGCTCACAAATACAAACGGAAGTGGCCAGAGGGGTAGCTTCCTATACCAACATGACAACGGACGGACAGGACCATACTAAGAATAGAAACCTCTTTGCTTTTAGAAAGCGTAGCTACCTGTTCCGACGTTGGTCCTACTGTTCTCTAGCAGACAGCCTTGTCTGCTACCCTCAAGCATGCAACTAGAAATACGTTTGCTCATTCATCCTCTCACACAGAAGGGACGGGGGATGACAGTATCTTATCATATACAGTATATAAAAGAAAGCGGATGTAGGTTCCGTATGAGAATGTGTGACATGAATTACATATAAACTGTGTTTTAAAGTGTAGTAGTGTGACAGATCGTTCTTGTTTATGTGTAAAAGTAACACGTTCCACTACTCAGTCTCCTCCCAGATAGTCAGAAACGCCACAGTAAATTTAGAAGAGGAATTTATGCCGTAAATGACAACAGATTTAAGAAATTAAACATGAAAGGAATCCAACAGAGACCTTTCATAACCCCAACGCTCCGGGAAAAGACTGTGCAGGGAATTTTCTGGTCATGCTAGGACATTCCCAAGCAGGCTTCTCACACCCTACTTAAACCAAAAGTGTAAAGAAAAGGCAAAAGGTCACCAGCTACTTGCTAAAACACAATAATTTCAACAAATCTGTAAAATCTACCAATTTCAAACAGAAAAAAAGAAGAACACAATCTGTGACACCTATTTAAAAGTTAGTGTAGACCTAATTCGGTCAGCAAGTAAAAACAATGGTTCCTGTGTCATTAGTATGAAAACGATTTCTGGTTGTTACCCTTATGGAGTTCACCAGTATTTGCTCATTGCAAGAGCCAACTGATCACAGGAAAATTTATGACTGTTTATTAACAAGCAAAATTTATGAAAATATCAAAGGTGCCACAGCAAAAAAGAGCATGAAATAACATCAGTATTATAAAGCAGAACATTACAATGCACAATCCGCAAAAACAAAAAAATGATAAGAGAAAAAAACATGTTTTACAAAGTGGTTATCGCATAAAAATTCTATAATAAAACTAATAATTTGTAGAATTAAAATAACTATGTGGCACTAATTTAATCACTCTACTATATTTCAATTAGTTATCAAACAATGAGCACTGTGTCATTATACTGAAACTACAATAGTTATGTGATTGTTACCCTTAAGGGGTTCCTCACAATAAATATGCCCCATGCAAAGGCTAATCGATCACAGTCCAATGAGAATGAATAGCTATCTGACTGATAAACAAAGCAATGCCACAGGAGTGAATTTACGAAACAAAATATCCCAAATATAATACAACACACAAGAACAAACATTGATCAATAAAACAGTACAATAGTCAACATCTAAAAAACAACACCAATAAATAAAACACCTGCAAAATACAAGAGTCAAAGTCTAAAAAAAAACAAAAATAGAACACCTGCAGAATACAAGAGTCAAAGTCTAAAAAAACAAAAATAGAACACCTGCAAAATACAAGAGTCAGTCTAATAAACACCAATAAATCGAATCCCTGCAACACACACGAGTCAAAGTTTCTGTGACAGAAACACACGTATATGCATTGAACTAAGAACCGTATAATCACTGTTCACTGATACACTCACTAGTTCCACTGTTCCGAGGCACAATATAAGGGGTGGGGGAGGGGGGTTCGTCGCCACAGCTGTCAGTAGGGATTTTTGTCCATCTGTTGCGTGCGATCCCGCCGTCTCTGCCCTCTCATGAAGTTTCTCTTGGTGGCCCGTGTCACGTACATCTCGATTTGGTTCCATGTTTGTGTTGTCAAATTCGTGCGGTATCCTCGTTTGACACGCCAGGTTGATATTCCTGGGCAAGGATAACACTTAATGGTTCTTCTTTTGTGCCACCCTTAGCGACCAGAGAACATCGAACCATGATTTAATGTCGCTTGACAGTGTGCATCCGTCAGGAAATGTCGATAGGCATCGTTGACGTCTGCAAGTTTCTCTGGACAGTACCTGTCAAAAGGTTCCACGCCCTTTTATCCCCTGTCTTTTGTCGTTTTACCGCGGCCGTCTCGTCACGGTCGTGTGTGTGTGGTGCGTTGCCAGCAAATAGATTTCCGTGTGGTGGACCGCTCGCCCATCTCAGGTCATCGCCTTCAGGTAGGGTTGCACGGGGCGCCGCCCATTAGCTCCAGGTGCAAGGGAAAGTGTTTGTCGCGAGCCCTTCTTTTGTTGTCGACCGCGCTCCCAAAGTGGCCCGGTTGACAGCGTGTCCTGCTGGGAAACCCGCCAGTTTACAACTAGTCCGGCTGCTCCCGCTGTCTCGTAAGAGTTTAGCCGGTTCGCTTTCACGTTCTCAACTGCATTCACAGAAATTTTTTATCATAGTTATGTGATTACACAATGTCATACATAATACCACTTAGTATTGTCTTTCACAATTTTTAAGAACAAAAGTGAGACTTAATTTTTTTTAATAAAAAAATTAGTTGAATCGACAATATAAAATAAAAGTTAAATGACTTGACAAAGTAAAAAAAATAAAAGTGAAATGACTTGACAATGTAAAAAAAATAAAAATTAAATGAACTGACAATATAATATTTAAATCCACATCACTAATGTGGTTCACTTACGTTTTAATAAATCAAATGCTATTTATTAATTCACTAAAATGAATAGAATTATGCCTTGAGCAAGTATAGGTCAATAGGTCAGGGCAGCATAGGGTTCACATGTTATTTACACACACACATGCACACCTGTTGTCTATTCTACAAACTAACTACCCATAAACATGCATTACTCAAAATTCTACTTCTATCCACTACTAGTTAATCCAACAAGCTACTTCAATGCTACTTCAACACCGTGTTTACACCACTACAACATTGTCCTAATTCGTCCTCTTCCTGACGCTCGCTGCATATGTCTTGTCACATGATAAATATGGAGAACTTTCCTTAAACATACACAGTAAAAAGAACAATGGTTATTTGCACGCCAAAACATTTATACCAGTTGACACACCTCGCAATTGTACATTTATCATACTCATATATTCACACATAAAACAGTAAGACAATTTCATCTAAAATTACGTTATCACAAGAGTTAATCACGCAGATGACTCTGAGAACGTAAATTTTTTTTATACAGGTTATACTACATTTTCTTACCCATTTCGTTCCTTCTTTAAGTTACCTCTCGCTTCCAAATCAGTTATTTCGCTTGTGGTGGTCATTCTGGATTCATTTCTCATGAATGGCAAAATTGTGGTCACCTCTATTCTGTAAAACAGTATCATCTTAATATGTTGAACTTACAACAGACACAAAAGATCCGAATCCTCCTGTAGTTTAAATGACAAATGTTTTGCTTCATCCTTATTACCTTAAACCAAGCTTTCCTTCGGTCCCATAATCAAAATTATTTAATCTTCCTCTACCTTCAAGAGGGAAATTTCCTCAGTACAAATCATATAGGCTGCAGTGCATCCCGCACCAGCGAAAACAGTATGCTGTAATGCTCACAGCATCAGCAAAACACATAAACGTCGCGTTTCTAGGACAAGTATTAACGCAGAATAATTTTTCAGGCTTTGGCTCAACATCAATCAAGACTACCGAAAGGATCCATATTTCTGTTCCATTCTCCATTTGCTGAAAAACTGCTCGTATTTGACTACCACAATAATATTTCAGGGCCACGTAAATTACACAAACCACAATTCTTCTTTCACCTTGAAGGGAATCAATATACTTACGAAATCCACAGACAGCACTTTACGTACTCAGCTATAAAGAACAAAAAAGACATATATCATCAATATTAACATATCATCGCATATTGGGAAGCCAATGGTTAAACAATCGTATTATCGCAGCCTGTTTTCAAGAATCTAAACTTACTCATTCCTTTCTCAGAGTTCTCCTATCTTAAAAATATTCATACAGCACGCATACTATAGTAAGAGATCCTCATTTATACTGACAGATATAGAATAGTAATAGATAGATAGTAGCACTGAAAGCAGAAAATCGGAAACAAGGCTACTAACAGCTGGGGACCTGGGTTTGCCAGACCCATAATACCCACAGATCGGATATTCCCCTGAGTTTTGCATTAATTCAACACAGATCTTGCTTCCCTCAGGAGCGACTCTTTTCAATTGACACAAAAAAAACATAAACAGCATTTCACTCGTTCACAAAGAAATCTCTTATCTTCACATTTGAACCAAATTAAATCCTAATTGCACAAGGAAAGAAAAAAAATTAAAACATCACTTCAATCATTCACATAGAAACATCTTTATCATTAATTTTTACCAACATATTATTCAAAATGCATACGTCACAAATTTAAACTAATCAATTCTTTCTCCTCACCGTCCTCTCTACTTCTCACTGTCCTTTCTACTCATTTGCCATGTCGCTCATTTGTTCCGATTGGGCGCCTTCTGCGCTGATCGTTTGTCATTGCCGGTTTTGTTCATTTCCATTTGCCGGATTATGTCTAGGGTTGGCCGGCCGAATTTCAACATTACGTGGTGCTCCGCCTACAGTCCTATTCCCACCGTATTCATCGTAGTATCGATTCTGGTTGCCGTACCAGTAGCGTTCACGATCTTGTCCACGTCCTCGATCATTTCCGTTGTTCCACCTGTGTTCGCGACTGTTACCCCAGTTTCTATACGGCCGGTCCCGATTATTGTTCCGTTCGCGTCGCGACGACCAGTCACGCCGTTGATTATTACTACGGCCACGACTGCGATCGCGCTGCTGTGCCCCGTAATAACTTTGTGCCTGATTAGGTGGGCATTCTGCTGTATTATATTCCAACTCTTGGAGAAGTGTCTTAAACGTTTCCACGTCCTCTTTGCATCGTCCCGCAAGAATGACGTGGCGCAAGTGCATCGGCAATTTGGTGATGCATATCCTAATTAGTTCCGCAGGCCCGTATGGGTCGTATAAAAATTGATTTGCCTGCAGCATGTGGTCGAATAGGCGTGCAGGGCTGCCGAAACCAGACTGGTTCAAATTTGGCAGCATAATTATGCCATGTTTGACCCTATCTTGTGCCGCTTCCGACCAATAGGCGGAGAGAAAGGCTTGTCGAAACTCCCGAGTGGAGTTGCAGTGACGCGCTGCCGACCTCATGCGAATCGCCGGTTCGCCTTCCAAATAGCCACACATATATTCTATCTTATGTGAACTTGCCCAGTCGGGGGGAAGACAAAACTCAAATTGCTCGATCCATGCTCGTGGATGTATTCCTTTTTGCGAATTTCGAAATATCTCAAACTTTGTCACCGTAAGGAAATGTATGAAATCAAATCCCCGCATTTCCTCCTGGCGAGGCCCTTGAATGTTTCTATTTTTCTCATGTCTGCCCCTCAAATTACATTCTTCCCTGTCGTCAAAATCTCCCTCGTGGCCGGAGTCCCTCTCTGCACTGTTCGTACGGCTATTTTTAGTGCTATTGGCGAGTTCGGAATCACACGCCATGCGGTTTTCCAGATGCGCCACGCATTCTTGTAATTCGCCTGTTACAGCTTTGTGCTGCCTGTTCACTTCGAACTGTCCCTTCTGAAATCTAAGAAGTGAACACACTTCTTCGGTCTCTGCGGCCGCTACCGGTGTAGTATTGTTCTCGCTTTCCGTCAGCTTCATCGTGCCTACAATGTCCGCTAATGCCGCAATCTTATCATGTATTTGTCTCTTGTCCTCCGCCCCAGTCTGCTTCAATTGTTCTACTTGCTGTTCCAACGCGTGAATCGCTAAACTGTTGTCCGCTATTGTGTTGCTAACAGACGTGGGACAATGCGTTTCCGCCTCTTGGACCCTCGAGAGTACCTGCTGGTGTTCTCTTTGGCATTCTTCTCTCAGCGCTTGGAAATTCCTAAGTAGCTGTTCTTCGCTCTCTTTCGATTCTGCATCGCGACTCCGCTTGCCCTGTTCTAAGGCTTGCAGACGATCATAGATTTGTTCAAATGTACGGCCTAATTCTTTCATAATATCGCTTTTTATTTCACTTGCCAGATTGTTTATTCTTTGTGAGATATCATCTGACACTCTCTGCATCGACTTGTCAACTTTATTTGTCTGCTGGATTAATTTTTTGTCTATTTGTTCACCTAGCTCTCGGATCGATTTTTCTGATTTCTGCGTCATTTGTACGCCTAGCTCTCGGATCGATTTTTCTGATTTCTGCGTCATTTGTTCGCCTAGTTCTCGGATCGATTTTTTTGATTTCTGCATCATTTGTTCGCCTAGCTTGCGGATCGATTTTTCTGATTTCTCTGCGTTTTCTATATTTTGTTGCAATAAGGCTTTCATGAGTTCTGCCAAATCAATTTGGTTAGTTGGAGGCAAATTAATTTCTGGCTCTGATGTGAGCCCGTCCGTGCTGTTTTGCATTTCCTCTGAAGCATTCCCCAATGCATTTTCGGAACCGTCCGGCGTGTTAATATTCGAAATCAAATTATCCCCATGGTCCATGTTGCTTAAGTTGTCGGACCGCTTACTTTTAGCTTGGTTACGTGTCTGCATTAGTGCAATTTATACACGGTACGTGACACACTAATCAAAATAAATGTGTCCCCCAAAAATTACGACAGTCACACGAAAGATACCCAACCTAGTACGCACTTTTTCATACGCAAAACAAATTTTTATCTTTGATCGAAACAGTGCAATTTACAAGCGAGAAAAAAAAGAAACACACACATATAAAACACACAAATATAGAAAACAAAACAAGACAAACAACACAACGCCGCTCAACAACGCCGTGAATCATTTGAAAGTCTGCTCAGAAACAACGCAGAAGTTGTTTGAGCGCTGTAGGGAAAAAAATTAAGATTATACAACGCTCGCAATCTAACGTTTCAGAGATTCCAGAGTCTAGCGGAATCACAGAACAGGGTCGCCATGTGTAAGTTTGTTACTTTGATTTGCTATATAAGCGTTACTGCTAGCCAATAAAAGCGGGTTAAAAGCTGTGAGCTGTCTGTGGAAGTTAATCTTGCATTACTAAGCAACTGTTTCATCAGGTATCTAGTCTAGGTTTACCAAGTTCCCAACCAGACTTAACATTAATTATAATCTTTTAATAGTCATACAACAACCGGTAATATATATATAAAAAAGATAATTTAAATAAAAAGAAAGAAATCAGTTTATATTGGAAATTTTTTTTTTAGATTGATCATTGAAATTTCAGCATATTAAACTTTATTCCTAACTAACTGGTGCCTTATTTAGGATTGTAAAAATGTGAGATTGCAATCTTACGGAACACATCAAATATGGAGCCAAGATTGGGAGATTGCATACAACACTGCATTCATAAAACAACACACAAAGAATGTTGAAACATATGCAAGAGAAAGTTAACCACTACCAACAGATTCAAATTTTCACCCAAAGAAATTACGTTCGTGGCACAATCCTGTCCGTCATGTAATTACCACACACTGGTATACTAAATTCATACTCTGTGAAATCTTCCCAAAAAGAATAGCTGAGGGCTACTTTGATGATTACACCACATGCTTCACGTGGTCAACTTGGTTTACACAAAGCGTATAACTCCACAATAATTTTGATAATTAAAATAAATTAGATCGAAAAGCAATTTACAAAAGAAAAACCTCGAACTGGTTACTAACGTCTTACTGTTAACCTGACGGGTCAAACAGTTATATAAGCACGTGGTACTGGTCTCGCAAAGTACACCCCACGTGGGTTGAACATAAAGAAAAGTTGCTATATTGAAAAATATTGTCAAGACGAGACGTTTTAATCACACAAGCATTCGCATTTAAGATTGATCTTAGTTAGAGTTACTGATCAACACGTGGTTCCACCTTACTCATAAAGTAGTGACAAAGCAACTACCGGAAAATAATCTGAACTTCACACGAGAATTACACTGCGCTGCAATTTAAGATAACCTTAGATATTTTAGAGCTAAACCTGAAATAAAGGTGATTAAATTTTCAGTTAGGCTGAACTTAAGAAATCCATTGTCCTACGGATTTAGCAGACACGCGCTTAGCCGGAGATCTTACCACTTCAGACGCTCGCCACGGACCAACTGACCTGTGCTACTACCGAGCGTGCTTCCTGAGGGTGGCTCACAAATACAAACGGAAGTGGCCAGAGGGGCAGCTTCCTATACCAACATGACAACGGATGGACAGGACCATACTAAGAATAGAAACCTCTTTGCTTTTAGAAAGCGTAGCTACGTGTTCCGACGTTGGTCCTACAGTTCTCTAGCAGACAGCCTTGTCTGCTACCCTCAAGCATGCAACTAGAAATACGTTTGCTCATTCATCCTCTCACACAGAAGGGATGGGGGATGACAGTATCTTATCATATACAGTATACAAAAGAAAGCGGATGTAGGTTCCGTATGAGACTGTGTGACATGAATTACATATAAACTGCGTTTTAAAGTGTAGTAGTGTGACAGATCGTTCTTGTTTATGTGTAAAAGTAACACGTTCCACTACTCAGTCTCCTCCCAGATAGTCAGAAACGCCACAGTAAATTTAGAAGAGGAATTTATGCCGTAAATGACAACAGATTTAAGAAATTAAACATGAAAGGAATCCAACAGAGACCTTTCAACATGAGCCAGGTCATCACCCAGTTCTGAGAAACAACTGAAATGCGTTAAAAGAAACTTTTGTTTCTCAACCGTATTTGTTCATTTAAAATGAGGTCATTTTTTGAGCATATGTCTAAAGACGTCAACTTCTTCCAAGACATCATGCTTCCACAATTTCTTCTCTCAATGTAGAATCGTCATGTCGTCTACTCAATTTGGATTGTTTTCCAATACTAATACATGTTCCTCGATAGTGTAATTTCGTACATTGATACCCTTATTTCCTATCAGTTGTTCCTTGTAGCACACGTTAAAGGCCGTACCGGTCTGTCCGATATGAAACAACCAACACGTATCGCAAGCGATCTGGACTATGTAAAGGTTCATTTGAAGCTTTTAAATTATGGATGAATTTTTTTGTAAGCCGTCGTTTGTGGAGAAAACAACTTTTTTATCCATTTTTATTAACCACCTCACACTGAATCCTATATGATATACTACCTAAGTAGTATACTGACATAAATTATCCTTTATTATTATCACCATTATCAGATTTACCTAGAGTAATGCCCCCTTATTACTTTTCGCTTCGGAAATTTCATCCAGTAATGTGGGTTCGTAACCGTTATTACAGGCTACTGCTACCAAATTGTGTAAAATCCTTCCTCAGTGTCAAACAGTGTGAGACAATCAAAGAAATTTAAAAGTTTGGTTCAAAAAATCATTTCCGATACAGTTAGATCATTATACAAAGAGAGAGATAGTTTTAATGAAGAAGCGTATTGTTTGTATTTAGAACTAACAAAGGTGTTGCATCTGCTTTTTAATTTTCAAGTAGATATGATATGACACTTTATAAATTAATGGTTAAGTCATTCCAGAGACGTAATTTATGAAAAGAATGATAACAAATTAGCTAAACTCAGGAGCGTTGTTCCTGTTGCAGAATATCATAACGCCATTGGCTTCCAGAATTATGATCACAAACTTTTTATTCGAATGTTAAGTGAAATACTAATAAATTTTACGGAAGAGGAGAATACTCTCTTGAAGAAAGGGCTCAAATATAACGTAATGCCAAATTTTACAGACCCACATATTGTGGCAAATCTTACCGTAGATCTTAAGATTGGTGTCAATTGTATAAAAATGGAAAATTCCCAGCAAGTACATGGTGTTTGCTACTACATTCTTATTAAAAATGAATTTAATATGATCCTTCAGTTCCTCCAGACGTATTTCATGACGAAATAAATCTCGAAATATTGTTTCCTTTGCACACTCACACCAGGCTGCCCACCCGAGATTTATTTCGTCATGAATTTAATAGTTTTCGCAAAATAAATAATTAAAAATAATTAAAATATGAATGCAGAATTAAGCAAAATGAGGTCTTTTTAACAAAAATTTGTAAAGGTAATGCTGTGCTTATTGCCAGTGGAGGTGAATATGTCTCCAGAACTTATAAATTCTTCGAGGAAAATAATCTTTCGAAAGTGGAGGAAGACCCGACTTCCGAGTCACAAAACGAAATTAAATGTGACATAAAACGTATGTTAGAACCTTTCAAATGCAACGATTGATTAACATGAGGGCTATGTACTCAGTTCAAGGTTCATAAAATAAACTGTCCAATTTGTCCAATAGCAAACAGTATTAGCAGTGGGAACTACGAAATAGGCAAACTCCTTCATGTAGACATTACAAAATTATATCTTTTTCAAAATATCTAATTCAGTAGCTAATACTCAAATCTTGGCAAAAAAAATTAAAAATTTGGAGCGTAACCAAGAGACAAAATTAATATCTCTAGATATTAACAATTTTTCTACAAGTGTACGACTCAACAGAAATCGTGGGGAGAAGCCAGTATGTTTATAAATAAGATACAATTGATGAACAAATACAGATCTTATATTGTTGCTAAAAGTGGTAGTTAAATCGAATTACTTCAATTTTAATGTGAAACTGTTTAAACAACCAGATGGCCTTGCAGAGGGTAATCTGTTAGCGAGCATTTTTATACATTCTGTAGGAGACAATTTTTTTTTGGAAGTTATGTCTCGACAGAATTAGGCATTCAGTCCTACTTAAGGTACGTGAACAACATGTCGATTATACAGAGTGATTTTTTCCACCGCATAAAACTCTACGGATTGATCAGTGAGGGGTTACAGAACAAAAAACGTCTAATGAACTTATGTCCGGAATTGCATGGTTTCCATGCTAGAGACCAGTTATTCCGTCATACATTTTTACAGAGACTGCGGTCTAATTTGCATTATACCACGCAGCCACAGTCACATTATGTGTTGAAGAAGGTTTCCATGTGCCTCAAAGCATGCATTTGCGCGCCGTAGCATGTTCTGTCCCACACGTTCATATCGGCCAGGCTGCATCCGAACAGTGTCTAAGGCAGCATGAATACGTTGCTCCAGTATTCCCACATTTGGAATGGGCTCTGCATACATGATACTTTTGAGACAACCCCATAACCAGAAATTGAACGAGTTCAGATCGGATGAACGAGCAGGCCATGCAACTGGACCCCTCGTCGATCCATCGACCAGGGAAGACACGATTAAGATGCGTCCGGAAGTTAACGGCGAATTGGTCTGGAACACCATCACGTAGCAGCCACTAGAATCATCAATGCAGTTCTTCCAGCACGGGAGGCAGTCACCCGCAGGCAACGCCAGTAGTTCCTGCATTCCCGCTGCAACGATGCTGATGATTCGCTGTCACCATACCACAGGGGTGCTGCATACTACCCGAGAGACAACGACTGTTATGAAAGTTAAGACACCACTCCGCGTAAAGGTGGCCTCATCTGTCATAGGATGGATGACACAGATACTGGAATCGAGGTTGCCTGGAGAAGAAACCAGTGACAAAACCGCTCCCGATGCGAAAAGTCTGTCGCCAGTAAGCCCTGCATACGCTGGAAATGATAAGGATAGTAACAATTGTCATGGAGAATGTTGTACACGGTCATCTTGCTTACCCTGTACCGGTGGGGCAACTGCCTAGTACTGACATAGCGGTCGACTTCCACAGTGTTAATCAAATTTTCCTCCAAGTCTGGGGTCCGAGCATTTCGGCCTCTTTCTTCATGATTTCCTGCTTCCTGAAACGACACCGTCTCAGACAAACGGCGAAGCACTGTTGCAAGCATTGAATGCTGTGGCTATTGTCGGCAGGATAGGTCTCCTGATACAATCTTCTGCCCGCCGTCCGTTGCCACTTGCCTCTCCGAAAGTGAACACCACGTCGGCAAGCTCCCGATTCGAATACGGAATCATTGTGTACGACATTATAACATCCACTATAAACTGAGTCGGCAAGAGAAGTGAATCGGACACAACATAATCAATTACTCTGGCAGGAGAGGGCGTTAGGGCATGACGTATGAGGAACAGTACCACCTTCTAGAAGAAAACCATGCATATTGTAATTGTGGCCGCATGTTACACAGCGTATTACACAGCAGCTTCCGTAAAAAAGTATGATGGAATAAATGGTCTCAGGAATGAAAATCATCAATTTGCGAAGAGAAGTTCATTAGACCTCTTTTGTTCTGTATCCTCTCATCAATCAGTCCCTATAATTAGTACACGGTTGAAAAAAATGACCCTGTACACAATGTAACTAGTGATGTAGTAGATCAGCTCTTTGAAATATTTAATGCTCTTTACGAAAAAAAAAAATGTTTCACTTGCCAGTTGCAAAATTAAAATCATGAGCTAAATTTTTTAGATCTCAATATGACCATAACAAGTGATAGAATATAGTTTGATATTTTTCGTAAAGCAACAAGCACTGACCAAATCGTACCTTCTGATTCAGCACATCCTCAGTCCCATTAGACAGCTTTCCTTCATTCCACTATTCATCGCATTGTAGACACGTTATCACGAGCTAAAGAAAGAAATCAGTTTAATTAGAACAATAGCCTGTAATACTGGTTATGAACTCCCAGTACTGGAAGAAATTTTCGAAGCGAAAAGTAATAGAAGAGTCACTGCTCTAGGTAACTGAGAAAATGGGGATATGATAAAGGAAAATTTATTTCAATATATTACTGAGGTAATGTATCGTATAGTATTCAGTATTTGTTGGTTAATAAATAAGGATGCAAAGTTGTTTTCTCCACAAGCAACAGCTTACGAAAAAAATCCATCCATAATTTAAAAGCTTCAAATAAACCTATACATGGCTCATAAGTTTATCAAATAATGTGCAGTACGTGTCCGGTGTTTTATATGGGACAGACCAGTAGGATCTTTAACGTGAGCTACAAGGTACACTTGATAGGAAAGAAGGGCACCAATGTTATTAATTATACTTTCGTGGAGCAAGGATTAATATTTTAAAAGAATCCCAATGGAGTAGACGACATGGAGACTCTGTAAAGAGAGAAGAAAGGGTGGAAGCTTGATGTCTTGGAAGAAGTTGAGGAAGTTCAGGTCTTTAGATATATGATCAGTAAACATGGCCTCATTTTAAATGAACAACTACAGCTGAGAAACAAAAGTTCCTTCAACGTATTTCAGTCGTGGGTTCCAAGTGGGTGATGTCCTGCCTCACGTTTATTTTCACTTCCTTTTCTAAAACGTAGTTTTTTTTTCCTTTTAGTAACTGACTCTGTGTTTATTTAACAATAACACGCCTGTGGCACTGTATTCTGGTTGTGCAGGTTTTACGTAAACAATATTTTTGTTTTTTGCGTATTGTGACATCTTGGTACAATCCTGCTATCGTATATTTTTTATCGTTTTTCATCAGCACAAATTTTTGTAATTAACCATTTTATTCGTTTTGTGCTACATATTGTCGTAGTCATTTAAATATTTTATTCCTTGTATATTCTGTTTCAAAATTTCCTTCTTTTACTCCATGTAGAATTTGTTCTATTCAAAACATTTACGTGTAAACTACGTATTACTGCCTCAATCCCGTGTCATACGATTGCTCGTTTATCACGCTTACTTGGCTTCCTTACTACTAGCCACATGTTTTGTTCAGCGTCTTCCTTATAATAAGCTGTATCCGTGTAGCAATTCTTGCTGTTTTTTCATGAAAGACTTTATGTATTCTGGTGTTTGACTTATGCTCATAACTACAACTCAATGTATGTTACGTAAGTAACTTTTTTATTTCACTTCACTAAATTCACTTGTTTATTGATTTGATTGTTTTTAGGTGTTCATTTTCTAATTTGTTTGAAACATGATGGGTGACTTTATTCCTTCTGCAGAAGATATCCCTAGTGGTATTGAAACCCGGTCAAGGCTTATTAAAATAAAATTTATAAAAGTGATTGGCTATACACATGGTTTATTGGATGTTTATTTACGGTTTCTGTTGTCAGCTCCGTTTACAATAGTGAGATAAGCCGATAAGCCATAAGTATAACTTTTCTGTATTCTGTTAAACCGACTGCGAGGATAAAAACAAAACAACCCATTTTCTACCTTGTAGCCGGTTTTAACTGTGGACGTGTGCACTGTTGGTTAAAACAAATACAGCCTGTGTTCACCTGAGTGTTTATTATAGTATCGTGTAAAAATTTGAAGTACGTATATCAAGAAATTTTCGAGATTTTGTTACAACGCTTGCCTGTTTACATACTAAATGTATTCCAGTAAATTATAGTGTGCATTCGTGCGTATATTTATTGGACTACCGGGTAAAAATTTGTGTTAAATCGCCGAAAAACTTGTAGAGAGTTTTTCTAAAGACATTTCATCTCTAGATCTTCCACTACGGCGAGCTTCACCTTAAATTAACAACATACCGGTGTGCTCTGCGTAAGTGTACTCAGTCGTCTATTACTGAAGTGCTATCACCGTAATGTCAAGTGGTGCTTCACCAGGAAGTAGGATAACCAGACAGAGGACATCACGTGACATTGCGTCATCGTACCATTCATGAACGTGGGTGGCCTACCATAGCAGGCAAGCTGCGTAAGAAAACAACAAGCGCGCGGTTGAGTAGCTCTTGTTTTCCTTGTAACATGGAAACGGACAGTTTCCGAACATGGCTTCCTATGTAAAACTTGTTCTGTTAAGCCTTTTCTAACCTTTGGAAGAGTATGGCTTGAATTGTAAAACATCACGTATATACTACGGCTACAAGGTGTCCGGAAGAAAGGTTCTAGTATTTACAGAGGATGTAGTATGGATCAAAGGAAGATAAACATTTCCTATAAATGTTACTCGTAAAACTAACGTATGGCCTACGTGTGTACGAGGACCATACCTCGCACACGGAACACTTTTCCATGAGATGTCTACGTAGCACAACGTGTTCGCATTGGTATCAAGCACTCGCCCAACACGATAACAAGACAGTATTTGACAGCTTTGGCGTACTCTTTGTTGTGACGCAGCAGTACGTTTCTGTAATTTGTTTGTGTGTCCGTCGCTGGACGTACAGCTCCCAATGGAGGCCAACTATTCAGTACAGGTGAGGGCAGGTATGATCTTCTGCTACGCACACGCAGTTGGAAGTAGAACCGTACTGTTCCAGTGACTTGCGGAAACGAGATCCTTTTGCACCATGAACACAGAATCGCTGTAGATCTCGAACAACTTGTGGACTTGATATGGAGCAAAGGGTATTAAAACATTTGGAGAACAACCCTGGAATGATTGTCCGAAGAACAGTTGCAGCGGAAGATGTTGCTAAGTCTGTTGTCTGAACAGTCCTCTATGAACAGTTTTGCTTTATCCCTAATATGTGCAGCTAGTCCAAGGTCTGCTGCCACATGATCGCCCTGCCCACACTGCAATTCCGCCAGTGGTTTCTCCAAACGTGTGCTCATGACCTGCAGTTCACGGCGAAGGTGTTGTTTGCTAATGAGGCGGGCTGCACGAGAGACTGTGTCGTAAATTACGATAATCTTGCAGACTACATCCTCTGCAAATATTGTAACCTTGTTTACGGCCACCATATTTTATATCTGTACATAACTTCAAATTGTTACATGATACTGCAATTAATTTTTGGATGGAGATTACGTATATAACTTGAAGTAAATTAGTCACTTAAAAACGGTCTTCTCTGTATATAGTAGTATGGATGTACACTGTAATCAATAACAGCCCATAACTCACGAAATTACTTTCACAAGTGTCGATTTCGTTGCATTAAAAACGGTGTGTTGAGTTCTGCGTGCTAAGAAGCAGAATGTACAAGCAAAATATCAAAGATGAGAGGATCGATATTGTACGAATGAGGGCTTGAAAGGACATCATGCATGATGACAAGAGGAGAGGGATTCAAGTACGAGTATTTAAGTGAAAGAACAAGCCGACGATAAGGGTAAATTAGACAGCAAGTCTTGCCACATGATGAGCACCGCAAAGAAAGACCAACTTAACGAAAATTTTACGGCTTTTGTCGCTCGAAACTGGGCTTTGAGAACAGCACGGAAACCGAGGAAAACTGTTCTGTCTGTGGAACTAGATTATAAAATGCGCCGAAAACAGAGTCATCATGCGCGAACGAGGGAACACAACGTCAAAACCGCATACTCGATCAGATTTTCACGAGAAATTAACCATCAGAATTAAAACCATCAGTGAATTATTCAACGAAACACGGATTCATATCATTTTAAACTGTAAATAAATTTTATGACTTTGCTACTCTGTGAGGAACATTGTCAAACAATACTGAGGGGTTTGTACTGCGTTTCTAAATGGACGCCTCGACGACAAATTGTTCGTGTGCAGACAGTTACGTAATGTATGGGTCCGACCCCTTGCCCCCCTTCCCCCACTCTTTCGCCCCCATGTTACCTCCAAAAAGCAGCATGCAGGTATACTGCATTTTACTTCGTAGTTCTATGACGTACGCTTTGTAGGTAGCGCTCATCAGTGGACGTTGTTGATCACGAGCGATAACGACAAGGAGAATCTTCGATATTTTGTGTGTATAATCCTAAAATTATTGGCAAACTGCATCAGATGTGAAAATGGAATTCTGCTCACGATATATATATATATATATATATATATATATATATATATATATATAAGGCATAGCCATATACACTCCTGGAAATGGAAAAAAGAACACATTGACACCGGTGTGTCAGACCCACCATACTTGCTCCGGACACTGCGAGAGGGCTGTACAAGCAATGATCACACGCACGGCACAGCGGACACACCAGGAACCGCGGTGTTGGCCGTCGAATGGCGCTAGCTGCGCAGCATTTGTGCACCGCCGCCGTCAGTGTCAGCCAGTTTGCCGTGGCATACGGAGCTCCATCGCAGTCTTTAACACTGGTAGCATGCCGCGACAGCGTGGACGTGAACCGTATGTGCAGTTGACGGACTTTGAGCGAGGGCGTATAGTGGGCATGCGGGAGGCCGGGTGGACGTACCGCCGAATTGCTCAACACGTGGGGCGTGAGGTCTCCACAGTACATCGATGTTGTCGCCAGTGGTCGGCGGAAGGTGCACGTGCCCGTCGACCTGGGACCGGACCGCAGCGACGCACGGATGCACGCCAAGACCGTAGGATCCTACGCAGTGCCGTAGGGGACCGCACCGCCACTTCCCAGCAAATTAGGGACACTGTTGCTCCTGGGGTATCGGCGAGGACCATTCGCAACCGTCTCCATGAAGCTGGGCTACGGTCCCGCACACCGTTAGGCCGTCTTCAGCTCACGCCCCAACATCGTGCAGCCCGCCTCCAGTAGTGTCGCGACAGGCGTGAATGGAGGGACGAATGGAGACGTGTCGTCTTCAGCGATGAGAGTCGCTTCTGCCTTGGTGCCAATGATGGTCGTATGCGTGTTTGGCGCCGTGCAGGTGAGCGCCACAATCAGGACTGCATACGACCGAGGCACACAGGGCCAATACCCGGCATCATGGTGTGGGGAGCGATCTCCTACACTGGCCGTACACCACTGGTGATCGTCGAGGGGACACTGAATAGTGCACGGTACATCCAAACCGTCATCGAACCCATCGTTCTACCATTCCTAGACCGGCAAGGGAACTTGCTGTTCCAACAGGACAATGCACGTCCGCATGTATCCCGTGCCACCCAACGTGCTCTAGAAGGTGTAAGTCAACTACCCTGGCCAGCAAGATCTCCCGATCTGTCCCCCATTGAGCATGTTTGGGACTGGATGAAGCGTCGTCTCACGCGGTCTGCACGTCCAGCACGAACGCTGGTCCAACTGAGGCGCCAGGTGGAAATGGCATGGCAAGCCGTTCCACAGGACTACATCCAGCATCTCTACGATCGTCTCCATGGGAGAGTAGCAGCCTGCATTGCTGCGAAAGGTGGATATACACTGTACTAGTGCCGACATTGTGCATGCTCTGTTGCCTGTGTCTATGTGCCTGTGGTTCTGTCAGTGTGATCATGTGATGTATCTGACCCCAGGAATGTGTCAATAAAGTTTCCCCTTCCTGGGACAATGAATTCACGGTGTTCTTATTTCAATTTCCAGGAGTGTAATTGTTGTAAGACTGGAGCAGGACATGATGTCAAACGCTTTCTGCGACAACTAGAAATCGAGAAACAGCATGTTCTACAACAGATCGGAGTGTCTCGGAGGCCATGTTCAGAATGCGTTGCGCAATACATGCCTTTAATTCAGCTATGTTCGTATTTGGAGCACTGAACACAACATGTTTCACATAACCCCACAGCCAAAAGTCACACCGATTTAAATCAGGTCATCTGGACGGCCAGGCTACAGACAAATAACAGCCGACAATTCTAGCTTTCCCGAAATGCTTCTGCAACAGCTGCTTCGCTGGCTCTGCAATGTGCGGAGGAGCGCCATCTTGTATAAAAATGATCCTCCCCACACATCGACGTTACTGGAGGGTCGGAATGACATTGGTGCATAAAACACGCTCATAGCGTTTACCAGTGGCTGTACAGATAACACGACCAGCAGGACTCATGCCTCGAAAAACTACGGCACTACGATAAACGAACCTTGCAGAATGAAGTGGTACTGGTTAATGTGCGTGCTTATAGTTACCCATATTCAACAATTCTGCGTATTTATATGTCCTTGGAGATAGAAATGGGCTTCGTCTGTCCGTAGTATCTTCCAAGCCCTTCATTGTCCGCTTGCATGCGAACAAGAAATTCCAAAGCGAACGTTTGTCTTGCTTTGTCAGAAAGATAGCAGAAAGCAACTTCCGAACATGAGTGATACTATATGGATAGCAAAGTTGGATGCTTCGTTGGATTTTATGCACCGGGCTCGCAGGCATATCCCGTGTCCCGCTCAACCCGTCCAGCAATACTGTGGCTACGTCTTCGACATACGTCGGATCAACTGTTCATCTTGTGAGTTTGTAGCTCTTGTATTTTCCTCGTGTTTGCAGTTAAAATTATTGGACATAGGTTTCCCTTTTATTATCCAAACATGTATCGGCACGTCTGTGCCATCGTCAGTGGATTTTATTTATTGATAAACTGTAGACGGTGAACAGATTTTACATTGTAGCTGATGTAACAAAGTGAGACCTTAAGACAATTTTGTTCGTTTTTTTCTTACCTTGACCGTACATTATACGGTTTTGCAAGACCATCTGTATAGTGTCCTGCACTGATAACTTATCATCTGCAAACCAAACGATCTAAATGTGAATTTTATCAGCGATTTAACATATCCCTTGATTTTTTTTAAATGTGACTTTGGTGTGGCAAAATGTTTTGCGAATGCATTTGTTATTTCTCACATTTTGTTGTGATTGATCCTTCTTCTTTCGTGTTCTAAGGGCACTGCATACATGTTCCTGAGTGAATTTGACTACAAATTTGAATGTTTCGCGAATGCATTTGTTATTTCTCACATTTTGTTGTGATTGATCCTTCTTCTTTCGTGTTCTAAGGGCACTGCATACATGTTCCTGAGTGAATTTGACTACAAATTTGAATTTTGTTTAGTTTTATCTCTCTTTGTCTCTCTCTGTCTGTCTGTGTAAGTTGCTTTAGCTGTTTGTGTTGCCTTTTCTGTAAAGCTCCTTCAGTACCTTCAGTATGTTAAATAATGTGCCTTTACAGAATGGAGTGAGTTCATTTAAAACTTGTCTGTCTTCTGCTATTGCCTTCTGTATATGGAAGTTCTCTTATATTGATAGTTTATGGTATAGGCCGTAGCTTGATTTCAGTATTTTTAAATGTGTACCTATTGAAGTTGGGTGGTGGTTATCGGCTGTTTGGTGGTCAGCAAATATGCTACGGATGCTATTACCTTTTAGGGTTCTGAGGTGAGCTGAGAAGCTTGTTTTAAATGTCCTGCACATTTGTCCTTTGCATACTGATTGGCAAGTGTTGGATGTGAGTTGACATATTCCTGATCTGTTGAATTAATCTGTGTCTCCTGTGTTCTGCGTTTTCTCTATATTTTATTCAATCCTGTATCCTACTTGAAGACCCTGCTTCTTTCATATGTTGCCTATTCTGTGGGCAATTTTTTTATTACATGAGAGTATATGCCATTTTGTTTTGTGTGTGTATGTGTGCGTGCGTGTGTGTGTGTGTGTGTGTGTGTGTGTGTGTTGTTGCACTGTTGTCTCTTGTATGGTGTCATTGTTAGTGTGCTGTGTTGTTCTGTGTTGTATAGGGATGTATGTGTGTGTGTGTGTGTGTGCTGTGCGTTCGTTCCTTTTCTATTTACAAACTTGTTGTTCTAGTTCCTCTATCATATGGGTGTTGCAACAATTTTCCTCTGCGCTATTTGTTTTATTGTGTTTAGCTCCTGTGCGTAATTTTGTTTGCTTGTGGTTGTTCTGTTCAATCTGTGTAACATGAATCTGAAGCTTGCTTGCTTGTATGCCACTAGGTGGTTCGATAGAGTGTGAATGGTGAGGCTCGTGGTTGTCGGTTTCCTGGATATTATGAAGTCATGGCTGTCATTTGTTTTCCGTACGGTGAGACCCAGAAAATTTACTGTGTTGTCTGCTTCTGTCTCTAGTGTGAAGTGAATTTTTGGTTGTAAGTTGTTTATTTCGTTGTGTAACGGTTCTGTGTGTGTGTGTGTGTGTGTGTGTGTGTGTGATTCAGCAATCAGGCATAGTAAATCATAGACATAACGGCACAAGGTACAACTTTCTATTTTGTTGCTTTTATTATGTGTGTAAAAATCTTGTTCTCTAAGTTGTTCATGAATATATTGGCCGAGAGACCATTAATTTGTGATTCCATTGTCAGTCCTTCATGTTGGTAATAAAATTCTTTGCTGAACACAAAGTAATTTAGTGCTGTTATTGTCTTGAATATGGTTACAATTTCATCAAGGTTTGAGTCTTGTGTGTTTCCTTATTGTTTTAGTCTTTGTGTGATGATGTTGATTGTTTTGTTCATTGGAATGCAATCGTATGTTAATGTTACATCAACTGATATGAGGCTTGCTGTGTCTGGTACGTCTATGTTCTTGACTTTCTCTAATAGTTCTATTGGGGATATTAGGTTTCTGTTGTTTTCAAAAGTGGATATTTTCTTTAGTAATGTGTATTTATGCCGGGTTAGGCGGTACGATGGAGCATTTTTGAAACTGATGATCGGTCTTAAAGTGGTATGCTTTGTGTCATTCTTTTTATCTGGCCTTTTGAGAATGTATGTTTGATGGTTTTAATTGTTTATTGAACGTTTCTCTGGTATCTAGCTGTTGGGTCACTGGTAGTCTGGTGATGTTGTTGCCCTTCAGAAACATTAACGTTATATTTACGTACGCGTTTTCATTCATAATTACTCTATGGTTCCCTTTCTCTGCCTTTGTCAATACGGCACTGTTTTGCTTTTATTTTTGTTTTGGATTGTTTGCTGTGGTTTCCTCTGGTGTTTCCTCATTAGAGATTATGGTGGATTTGTGTGTTCTGATTATCTGTGTTATTTCTCTAGCAACTAATTGTCTTGTTAAGTTCGCATTAAAATTTGGTGTACTCACTCTTTCTTGTTCTTTTATAATGTGCTATCCTCCCTCTGCCACATTGGACTTCCACGAAATCTGTCTTCCCGAATTTAGTAATCATTTTCTCCAGACTCACAGCAGGCATCGGACCAATGCTTTTTTTCATAGTCTTGAGCGTCCTGAACTGCTGCAGGAGGCCTACTGGCACACAGTCACAGTTCTGGTCCAAGAGCTTTAGCATGACCGCGCGGTCCTTCACGGAGACAGTCATGTTGGGTGTCTCGGATGCAAACCGAGGAGTAGCTGTGTGCTGCGTGTCTGTTGGTGGGCATATTGTGACCCTTATAGGGCGATATATTGTCCAAATTTTCGCTAGATTGGTTTTCGTTCTATATTTCCCCTGCGTGAAAAATATGTTGTTCAACTTTGACGTAATTCCGAATAGTTGTTCTTTTTCTACAGCGGTTTGAAACTGGAAGTTTAATTATGGACTACGTGTACTTGAAGAGAAAGAAATTCTAAGAAGTCTCCGTTCTCACGCCACGTGAAACTATTAACGAACGTACAGATTTGTACGACAGCAATATTTTGACTAATTATGACATACTTGAGGTTACCGCTTAAGTTAGCGTTTCTCTATGTTTTTCCTGTTTTGGATATTTCCTCTTAGAACTGTAATATTTTATTAACTGGTCTCATTTTTTTCCACAAAACTGGTTAATGTGATCGGTACACACCCTTGTGTGTTATTGCCAGATGTTCAGGTTCGCTTCCTCCCTAGTGTTTAGAGTATCCATACTCTTGTACTTGATTTACCCGGTCGAAGCATTAAACATTTCCACCTAGCACAGATGTATGCAACAACTCTGTTTGCGTCATGAGTGACGCGCGATCTCAGTGACCTTTCCTCCGGCTGTTTACGGTTTTCCTGTTAGTGTGACCAGATGAGTTAGACGGTAGTTGCTGCTAGCATCCCAAGTACAAGTGTCTTTCGCACACTGTGTGGTCCTTTTCCTCTTTCTAATATTTATTAGGTGTTTAGTTATTCTGTGGAAGGAAGTGGTTCTGTAGCGGATTTTTTGGTTTTAGCACCTTTTCAGATTCTCTATTTTGTAAGGTGGGTCACGGAACCTTTGTTGTGCAGATTATATAGGGGAGGAGACAAATTTCATTATTATATACTCTATGTGAGCAATGCCCGGTCATCAGTTTTCCATCACACTTTCATTTTTGAATGACTGCTTATCCATAATTGTAATGTATTGTTCATTATAGTGTATTAATCCGAAACATGACTGGCAGAAGATTCCGGACCAGTCCCCCATTCAGATCTCCGGGAGGGGACTTCCGAAGGGTAGATGATCATGACAAAAAGATTGAATAACCGACGAGAGGATAACGTTCTATTTGTCGGGGTGTGAAACGTCTGAACCGTGAACGTGGTAGGGAAGCTAGAAATTCTGAAAAGGGAAATGCAAAGGCTCAGTCTAGATATAGTAGGCGTGTGAAATGAAATGGAAAGAGGGGTTGGGTTATTTGGCACAAGAGACCAAACAGCGAGGTCACCGGTCTCATTGGATTAGGTAAGGATGAGGAAGGAAGTCGGCCGTGCCCTTTCAAAGGAACCATCCTGGCATTTGCCTGGAGCGATTTAGGGAAATCACGGAAAACCTAAATCAGGATGGCCGGACGCGGGATTGAACCGTCGTCCTCCCGAACGCGAGTCCAGTGTGCTAACCACTGCGCCACCTCACTCGGTGAAGGGAAAGAGGACAAGGATTTCTAGTCAGATGAGTATAGGGTGTAATAAAAGCAGCAGAAAATGGTATAACAGGAGTAGGATTCGTTATCAATAGGAAGGTAGCGCAGAGAGTGGGTTAATGTGAGTAAATCAGTGATAGGTGTTCTAATCAGGATCGACAGCAAATCAACGCCGACGACGACAGTTTATGTATACCTGTCGACGTTGCAAGCTGAACTTGAAGAGACAGAGAAAGTATACGAGGATACTGAAAGGGCGATATAGTACGAAAAGGGAGATGAAGAGCTTATAGTCATGAGGGATTGGAATGCAGTTGTAGTGGAAGGAGAAGAAGGAAAAGTTACAGGAGAATATGGGCTTGGGACAAGCAATGAGAGAGGAGAAAGACTAATTGAGTTCTGTAATAAATTTCAGCTAATAATAGCCAATATTCTGTTCAAGGACCATAAGAGGAGGAGACAGGCTTGGGAATGGTCGGGTGATACGGGAAGATTTCAGTTAGATTACATCATGGTCAGGCAGTGATTCCTAGATCGGATACTGGATTGTAAGGCGTACGCAGGAGTAGATATAGACTCAGATGACAAAGTAGTAGTGACGAAGAGTAGGCTGAAGTTTAAGAGATTAGTAAGTAAGAATCAGTACCCAAAAAAGTGAGATACAGAAGTACTAAGGAGTGACGAGAGACGCTTGAAGTTCTCTAAGGCAATCATCACAGCAATTAAGAATACCTAAAAAATGGTTCAAATGGCTCTGAGCACAATGGGACTCAACTGCTGTGGTCATAAGTCCCCTAGAACTTAGAACTACTTAAACCTAACTAACCTAAGGACAGCACACAACACCCAGCCATCACGAGGCAGAGAAAATCCCTGACCCCGCCGGGAATCGAACCCGGGAACCCGGGCGTGGGAAGCGAGAACGCTACCGCACGACCACGAGATGCGGGCAAGAATACATAAGTAGCCAGTACCGTTCAAGAGGAATGGAAATCTCTAAAAAGGGAAACCACAGAAGTTGGAAAGAAAAACATAGGTGCAAAGAAGGTAACTGCGCTGAAACCATGGGTCAGAAGAAGTACCTCTGTTTGTCGATGAAAGAAGGAAGTACAAAAGCGTCCAGGGAAATTCAGGAAACAGAAATACAAGTCGCTGAAGAATGAAATAAAAACGAAGTCCAAGGAAGCTACAAAGAAACGGCTGTATGAAAAGTGTGAGGAAATCGAAAAATAAATGATTGTCGGAAGGACTGACTCAACATATAGGAAAGTAAAATTAAAAACAAGAGTGGTAACGCTAAAAGAGCAACTGAAATTCCGCTGTTAAATGCAGAGGAGAGAGGGGATAGTTGGAGAGAGTACACTGAAGACCTGTGTGAGGGGGAAGATTTGTCTGATGTGATAGAAGAAACAGGAGTCGATTTGGAAGAGATAGAGCATCCAGTATTAAAATCAGAATTTAAGAGATCTTTGGAGAACATCAGGTCAAATAAGGCACAAGGGATAGACAACATTCCATCAGAATTTGTAAAATAATTGGGGGAAGTGGCAGCAAAATAACTATTCACATTACTGTGTAGAATGTATGAGTCTGGCGACATACCATCTGTCTTTCAGAAGTGCACGCTGACAGGGGTGAGAATTATTGCACAAGAAGCTTAACAGCTCATGCATCGAAGTTGCTGACATTAGTATGCAGAAAAATAGAAAAGAAATTTGAGGCTGTACTAGATGACGAATAGTTTGGCTTAGGAAAGGTAAAGGGACCAGTGAGGCATTTCTGACGTTGCGATTGATAATGGCAGCAAGACTAAAGAAATATCATGACACATTCTTAGGATTTGTCGATCCGTAAAAAGCATTCGAAAGTGTAAAATAGTGCAGGATGTTCGAAATTCTGAGAAAAATACAGGTAGGCTATAGGGAGACACGGTATTATAAACTGAAGAGCCAAAGAAACAGGTACACCTGCCTAATATAATGTAGGGCACCCGCGATGACGCAGAAGTGCCGCAATACGACGTGGCATTGACTCGAATAATGTCTGAAGTAGCGCTGGAGGAATTGAAACCATGAATTCTGCAGTGCTGTCCATAAATCCGAAAGAATACGAAAGGGTGGAGATCTCCTCTGAACAGCAAGTTGCAAGGCATCCCAAATATGTTCATTAATGTTCATATCTGGGGATTTTTGTAGCCAGGGCAAGTGTTTAAGCTCGGAAGAGTGTTTCTGGAGCCGCTATGTAGCAATTATGGACGTTTGGGGAGCGGCATTGTCGTGCTGGAATTGCCCAAGTCCGTCTGAATGCACAGTACACATGAATGGATGCAGGTGATCAGACAGGATGCTTAGGTTGGTGTCACATGTCAGAGTCATATCTAGACGTATCAGGGGCCCATATCACTAACTGCACACGCCCCACATCATTAAAGAGCCTCCACCAGCTCTAAAATTCCTCTGTTGACATACAGGGTCCATGGATTCAAGAGGTTGTCTCTAGACCCGTACACGTCCATCCGCTCGATACAATTTGAAACGAGACTCGTCCGACCAGGCAACATGTTTTCAGTCATCAACAGTCCAACGTCGGTGTTAACAGGCTCAGGCGAGGCGTAAAGCTTTGTGTCGTGCAGTCATCAAGAACGCACTGGTATGTCTTCGGCTCCGAAAATCCATATCGATGGTGTTTCGTTGAATGGTTCATACACTGACACTTGTTGATGACCCAGCATTGAAATCTGCAGCAATTTGCGGAAGGGTTGTACATCTGTCACGTTGAACGATTCTCGGCGCTTCAGTCCGAAGCCGCACTGCTGCTACGGTCGCAGGTTCGAATCCTGCCTCGGGCATGGATGGATGTGATGTCCTTAGGTTAGTTAGGTTTACGTAGTTCTAAGTCTAGGGGACTGATGACCTCAGATGTTAAATCCCATAGTGCTTAGAGCCAGTTGAGCCATTTTGAACGATTCTCTTCAGTCTTGTTGGTGCCGTTCTTGTAGGACCTTTTTCCGGCCGCAGAGACGTCGGAGATTTGATGTTTTACCAGATTACTGATATTCACGGTACACTCGTGAAATGGTCGTACGGGAAAATCCCCGCTTCATAGCTACCTCGGAGATGCTACGTTCCATCGCTCGTGTGTCGACTATAACACCATGTTCAAACTCACTTGAATGTTGATAATCTGCCATTGTAGCAACAGTAACCGATCTAACAACTGCACCAGACACTTGTTGTCTTATATAGGCGTTGCCGACCGCAACGAAGTATTCTACCTCTTTACATATCTCTGTATTTGAATACATGTGCCTACACCTACATTTGCACTGAAGTGAACAATGTGTACAAGAGCCAAGAGATAGTACTAAGAGTGGACGACCAAGAAGGTACTGCTCGGATTAAAAAGGGTGTGAGACGGAGATGTAGTCTTTCGCATCTACTGTTCAGTCTGCACGTCGAAGAAGCATCCCTGCTTAAGAGAAGTGATCAAAATTATCTAGACACCTGGCTGAAAATGACTTACAAATTCATGGCCCCCTCCATCGATAATGCTGGAATTAAATATGGTGTTGGCGCACCCTTAGCCTTGATGACAGCTTCCACTCTTGCAGGCACACGTTCAGTCAGGTGCTGGAAGGTTTCTTGGGGAATGGCAGCCCATTCTTCACAGAGTGCTGCACTGAGGAAAGGTATCGATGTCGGTCGGTGAGACTTGGCACGAAGATGGCTTCCGTAACAGACCAAAGGTGTTCTGTAGGATTTAGGTCAGGACTCTGTGCAGGCCAGTCCACTACAGGGATGTTATTGGCGTGTAACCACTCCACCACAGGCCGTGCACGTGCTCGATCGTGTTGATGCAATTGCCATCCCCGAATTGCTCTTCAACAGTGGGAAGTAATAAGGAGCTTAAAACATCGATGTAGGCCTGTGCTGTGATACTGCCACGCAAAAAAAAACAAGGGGTGCAAACCCCCTCCATGAAAAACATGATCATACCATCACACCACAGCCTCCGAATTTTACTGTTGGCACTACACATGCTGGCAGATGACGTTCACCGTGCATTCGCCATACCGACACCCTACCGTCAGATCGCCACATCGTGTACCGTGGTCCGTCTCTTCACACAACGGTTTTCCACTGTTTAGTAATCCAATGTTTAGGCTCCTTACATCAAGCGAGACGTCGTATGGCATTCGCCGGCGTGATGTGTGGGTTATGTGGAGCTGCTCTACCACGAAATCCAAGTTTTCTCATCTCCCGCCTAATTGTCATGGTACTTGCAGTGGATTCTGATGCAGTTTGGAATTTCTGTGTAATGGTCTGGAGAGATGTCTGCCTATTACACATTACGACCGTCTTCAACTGTCGGCGGTCTCTGTCAGTCAATAGACGAGGTCGGTCTGTATGCTTTTGTGCTGTACGTGTCCCTTCACGTTTCCACTTCACTATCACATCGGAAGCAATGGACCTAGGGATGTTTAGGAGTGTGGAAATCTCGCGTACAGACGCATGACACAAGTGACACCCAATTACCTGACCACATCCTAAGCCCGTGACTTTCGCGGAGCGCCCAATTCTGCTCCCTCACAATGTCTAATGACTGAGGTCGCTGATATGGAGTACCTGGCAGTAGGTGGCAGCACAGTGCACCTATTATGGAAAAACGTATGTTTTGGTGGTGTCCGGGTACTTTTGATCACATAGTTTAGGTCTTAATTTGAGGGAGGAATTGCTGAGAATGTACGTTTGGAGAACAGTACTGTATGGTAGTGAAACAAGTCTTATGAAAAAACCGGAGCAGAAGAGAATCGAAACATTTGAGAGGTGCTGTTATAGACGAATGTTGAAATTTAGATGGACTGATAAGGTGAGGAATCTGAAGTTCGCGCAGAATCGGAGAGGAAAGGAATATGTAGAAAACACTGACAGTACGAAAAAACAGGCTGTTAGGACATCTGTTAAGACATCATGGAATGACTTCCTTGGTTCTATAGGGAGCTGTAGAGGAGAAAAAAATGTAGAGGATGACACGGAACGGAATAAATCCAGCAAACAATTGAGGGCGTATGTTGCAAGTGCTACTCTGAGATACAGAGGAGAGGAATTCGTGGCGGGCCGCATCAAACAAGTCATAAAACTGATGATTAAAAAAAAATCTAAAACCGGTCGTATATTATAAAACAACTGTAGCAATTTTTTTCATTTTGTGAAAATTAACATCTAGAACTGTGGTTGCCCTACGGAACGATTGACACTGTTGCAGTTCCTATGGGATGAATAATCAATGAACATAGAGGAGATCATTAATACTTTTCTGTCATCTATGCTACTTTAAACTGAAAATTTTTTCACACGAACAACTTTTACTAGCCGTACTTCGATGCGCTCCAGAATTGGCTCTTCCCTCATTTAAAAGATGGGTTCTTTCACAACAAGCGAACCTGCAGACCATATTTTGCTTGCTGAGTTGGAGAAAACGGCTGCGCAAAACTCTTCCGCTACTGGTTGTGTTACCGATCACAAAAGCGTAGTTACTAATCATGGTTTTATCAATTTCCTTCGCCATAAAATATGTAGTAAGTATCTCAGTTTTCTAATCAAGAACAGCTATGAATATATTGGAATTTAGAAACAAGTACCCTCGATATAGAAAACTAACTTAGTCATTTAATAACGTTAAGCCTTCCAGCCCAGAGTGTGTACCATTTAGGTGCCTATAGAGGTATTCTGATGGAACAGCTTTATTTTCAGCATATCAAAAGGCCGTAGAGCGGCACAGGTCACATCGATACACAAGAAAACAAATGGAAGTTATCTGCTGAGCTATTGACCGATATCATTGACATAGTTTTGCAGCAGAGTTTTGGAACGCATGCTGGGTTGGAACATAATGAAATACCTCGAAGAAAGCGATCTATTATCACACCGCATGGATTCAGAAAATATCGTTCTTGAGAAACATAAATGGCCCTTAATTTGCGCGAAGTAATGATTGCTTTCAACACTGGATATGAAGTTGATTCCATATTTCCAGAGTTCCAGAAGGCTCTTGACACCGTTCCTCTCAAGCGGCTTCTAATCAAACTGTGTGCCTGTGAAGTATCGTCTCAATTGTGCGACTGGATCTGTGAGTACCCGTCAGAAAGGGCACAGTTCATAACAACAGATGGGAAGTCATTGAGTGAAACAGAAGTGGCGTCCCCAAGCAATTGTTAATAGAGCCTCTGCACTTCCTAATTTACAAAAGTGATTTAGCAGACAATCCGAGCAGCTCCCTTAAACTGTCTGCAGACAGTGCATTCGTTTACCTTCAAGTAACGCAATCAGAAGTTTAAAAGGAACTGCAAAAGAATTTGGGTAGAATATCTGCATGGAGCGAAAAGTTCCTAAAAAGTGTGACGTTCTCCTCATTGAGCAAAACTCCTGTTGCATTTTAAAACACACTAATTCAATGGTTGTCATTTGAACTAAATACCTAGGATTATAATTACGAAAAACGTAAGCAAATCATCACATAGAAAAGGTTGTGTGAAACACGAGCTAGTGAAACTGTTTTAAAGTCAGAGCACTTAGTACACACAAAAACTTTACTAAACACATTGCTTACACTGTTCTTGTCCTCCCTCTCTCTCTCTCTCTCTCTCTCTCTCTCTCTCTCTCTCTCTCTCTCTCTCTCCCTCTCTCTCCCTTCTGGAATACTGCTGTGGGGTGTGAAATCCTTGGCAAATACGACTGGCAGAGGACATAAACAAGTTCAAAGAAGGGCGGGCCGCGAAACAGGGAAGAAAGTGTCACAAGTATGAAGCGTGTTGAAGTGACAGTAATTAAAAACGTGATTTCGCTGTGGCAAGATCGTTTCACAAAATTTCAGTCACCAGCTTTCCGCTCCAAATGCCAAAATAAATTGTTCATTCCCGCCTACATCGTAATAAAATAAGAGAAATAGGACCTTGCACAGAAATATGTAGGTGTACAGTTCTGCAACGTGCTATTCAAGGGCGGAACGATCGAGGAATGGTCTGAAAATGGTTGAATGAACCCTCTGCCAAGCAGTTAAATATAAATTACTGAGTACTCATTCATATGAATATGTAGATGTATCTGCTGTACCGTTCATAACATGTAACTGTATTGGTTTGGCCTGAGAGATTCTCTGACCTTATTTTATGAAAATTCTTTATGTAGTATCATGTGACTGGTGTACCACCAGTGCTAAAGGATCTGCCTAACTTCAAAACATTTATATACTGGGTGATAGTGCCTATTATGCCACACACGCTGACCAGAGTGTAGGAAGATATGGTCCACTGGCGGACGTCCTTTCGAAGTGTTTGTGAGTGATTTTTTTAAGTTTGGATTTATTCACGTATTTTGAACATAGCTGCGCTTCGTCAGCGCTAAGAGATCGGCAAATGAATACAAACCAGCTCCCCCCCCCCCCCCCCACCACCACCACCACCAGTTGCAACGAAAGGTGGCTTTGTCCAACTTTTTACCATGGTTTCGACGAGGGATGTAAACCAGTCTTCTTCATAAAACGTGAAACCTGAAGACAATATAAGAGCAATAACTACAACATACATGTAAAAATACGGAGATGGAATAAAACATATATCATAAAACGTAACCAAAGTTATAAAGATAGTACTTGCAAAATTTCATGTTGGGAATCCAAATAATGAAGCGATTTGTCGTCTGTGCAGTGAAAATATGCTGTAGCGATCATCATTGTAAACATTTTAAACGTATAAGACGCAAAATTATATGACGCATTATTCTGATATGTGTGTTTCCGAGATTTGTAGTTATTGCTGTTAGGTTGCCTTCAGGTTACATGCTTTTCTGAAAAAGACTGGTTTACATCCATCGTAACTCTAGTAAAAGTTGAATAAAACCACCTTTCGTTGCAACTGGTTGGCTGCTTTGTATTCATTTACATACACATATATGTCATGAATGATTCTTTACGCCTTAAGAAGCCATGGGAAACATACGCATTAAAAATTCGTGGATTCTTATCTATAGGCTCAGTATGTTCATGAAATCAGACCGCAAGGTATTATGCTTTCCGAGCTATTTGTTGACACATGTTGGATATCTTCACAGTTCTGAAGTAGACTGTACTTTACCATGTGAAAGAACACAGAGGCAAAAGAGGAGTTACAATAACTACATACTTATCTTCTACAAACCCATTGAAGAAACATTATGAATAAACAATATAAATCATTTAAATGAACAGAAGACATAAAAAACGTCATGATAAAAAAATGAAATTGTTGTAGATGTAAAGCGTTGAAATCTTTCGCAAAAATTTCGTCATTGGTTTTTTTATTTCCTGGAAAATCATAAATGACAAACGATAGTGCTGAAAAGACTTGTGATTTACTTTGAACCGCTAATTTCGTTTCCTGTGCTGCAGAGCAATGCAACACGTACTCATGAGGGTAAATGCATTATTCGGAAAAGTGTTGTCCTTTTTTTAAAAAAAGAAGAAGCGTATAATCAGTTTACAGGCGGCAGCTGAGGAAGGGACGAGTTGCATAAAGTAAAATGAAAACCTGATCTTGAGCAAGTTAATTAGCCGCACTTGCTGCAAAACGAAAATCTTATTTCTCCGAGTACTGATCCTAATTAATGAGGACACTTTTAACAGCATAGAGAATGGAAACTGGTTATGCAGGTCCACCGGCTTTGGCTGTATAAGGTGCCAGTGTAAAGCCACTGTGCGGCTTTCTTGTCTTTGTATGACGAGACAGCACAGTACGCCCCCAGTATGTGGACACTGGATTCTATTATGGGTGTCGGAGGGGGGGGGGGGAGTTTTACAGTTTGTTACTGTCTGCTTTACAGCCGTAGCCCAATTACAACTTGACGTTATCCATACATTCAAATGCCTTAGATCCCTAGGAATTTGATGACAGTAGGAATAAACCATAATAATATAACAACAATAATATACAGTGTTTTTAACAGTGATAAGTATATCACTTTAGCATAACTTGCAAAAAGATTGCAAGACAGTAAAATAGTCATTTGATAAGCATCTGACTCGAAAATTTTAGGACCAGTTCTGACCATTGAAACTACAGCATCATGGTGGCATAAAACGAATGTCAAATTGGCATACTTGGATATGTAAATCATTAGCATTTCAGTGCAACTACACAAAGTACGTAGGGTAACACCATCTACATTCATTATGTAAGTGAAGCACGCAGCAGTTTTATCATTCAGAAACCGCATTTGATTGCTGTTTGTTTGTGAGAATATCACGTTGTAACTCGTGTAGACGGGTGGGGTGACCGAGCGGTTCTAGGCGCTACAGTCTGGAGCCGCGCGACCGCTACGGTCGCAGGTTCGAATCCTGCCTCGGGCATGGATGTCCTTAGTTAGGTTTAAGTAGTTCTAAGTTCTAGGGGACTGATGACCTTAGAAGTTAAGTCCCATAGTGCTCAGAGCTATTTTTGAACCTCGTGTTAGAACGAGAAATATCAGCAGCACACGTTACAAAAGGTCAACATTAGATCTGTGGACTAACGAGACTGCGGTTTATTGTTGAGTGATTTTCCTGCTGGTGTTGATTGGGCTCCCAGTACGGCTATGCGAATTTATAATTCAGTACTCTTCATGCAAACAGAGGAGGCTACTCGTATGCTGAGGAGGGAAATGCAAGGGAACGGAAGAGGTATTGTAGTGCAGGGGACAAGCGAAGTGGTTACTGGTGACACGAGTGAAAGAAAAAGTAAATAGGTTTGTTTTACTAGCATAGCGTGTATAACGTACAATTTGATCGTTAACGTAGCTTCACTGTTAAGAAGAAGTTCACGGATACTTACAGTAAGTGCAGGAACAACAAATTACAAATAATATAGTCCATCGTCTGACATAATAATAACTATCTGTCACCATCACCATTTCCACACAAAAAACACATTTAGATAATCCTCCAACTTACGTTTCTTCATTTTCAGTAGCCGTGTCTGTTTCGCTTCCATTGGCAATGTCAGTTGATTCACTGTCATATTCGCCTGCAGAATCAGTATTGCTTCCATCACTATATCAATATTCAAGTCTGTACAACTTCGCACATTTATTACCATCCGAAGCTCTTGGTCCAGTGAAATGTTCACTAGAAATACTCGTATACTGCACTTCAATTTCCTTTGCTTGCTCACATCTTTTCTTCCGGTCTTCTTTTGTTATGGAACCAATGTGTTCATCTATATGCTTTAATAACGTTTCAATTCTGAATGTTACATTATGTTCAGAACCACCATTCTTGACTCTTGCCCTTATCAGCTCTATAGGACTCAATTTTGGATGGTGTGGAGGAAGTCATAACACAGTGTGACCACATTCGGTCAAAACACTATTTTATAAGCGATGTGGTCTGTTTTTTCGCTTTGATCAATGACTACACGTAGGATCCCAGCGAGCGCTGCCGAAAAGAAATGCCTTGTGCGTTAACTAGGGCATTATTTCTCTCCTCGTGGAGTTTCAATGGTTCAAATGGCTCTGAGCATTGTGCGACTTAATTTCCGAGGTCATCAGTCGCCTAGAACTTAGAACTACTAAAACCTAACTAACCTACGGACATCACACACATCCACGCCCGAGGCAGCATTCGAACCTGCGACCGTAGCGGTCGCTCGGCTCGAGACTGTTACGCCTAGAACCGCACGGCTACTACGGCCGGCCCTCGTGGAGTTTGGCGTTGAAGCACGAGTCTATTGCTGATTGTGGTAAGGGGTGGAACGTATAATGAGGGCAGTGTGAGGTAGTAGTTAGGTATTAATCTCTTCCTGAGCCATGTCGTGATAATCCCCTGATTTCTGGCTACATTTAAATGTTACATAGATATTCGGCACAATACTGTCCACCCGCCACATAAATGAAGAAACATCTGTTTCCCTTCGAAACAGGACAGACCCTGTAGCGAACTGGAACCCGTATGATGCTGTGTGACAAGCCTGAACAGATGTCTCGTCCATACAGACAACTGTATGAAACGTCCCCTTAGAAAAATTATACATGACTGTGCTTAAACTGACACACAATATTTTTTAGCGCAACGCAATCTGACTTTCAGTAATCCCTACAAGAGAAAGGCCCTGACTAAATTAACCTATACGTTTCACAAATCACTTACCTCACTAAAATCTTCGTTACTCGAACTACTGCAATATAGCGAGCGCCACTATTGCCAGCTAAATAAAAGATTCAAACTACGGAAGGCACTAACTACTGATAGGCATAGTTAGCAAATGAAAGATTTTAATAGAGAACAAACAATGTATTTACCTTAATAGTCATAATATATATAGCAGTTCATGACATCTATTCTTACAAATGTACTGTTTCTGGTGGACACACCTCCAGGTTATCCATTCTCAAAAATCCGCCATCTCACTTTCCCACATCCACTACTGCTGGCGGCTCGCCTCCAACTGCACAACGCTACGTGCTGTTAACATCCAGCTGCCCAACACTACAATGGCAGACAACCATGCAAACTAGCCACAGACTGCACACAGCACAGCCAGTGATTTTCATACAGAGCGCTACGTGGCGTTACCAATAAGAAAACCTAAATAGCCTACGCACATAGCCCCCATGCTCCTCACAAAAAATTTTACAAATTGTTTTGGGCGCTGGCCAATACATATTTGTTAAAATTTTTTCACAATTACAATAACAAAGAAATCAAATGCACACACTTATTGATACAATGTTGGTCAAAAGCTAAAATTTTCTCACAGTCCATAAAGACATCCTGATCGTTCATCACAGTAAAATAGCAGTGTTTTTCTCAAAGTCTGAGCAGTAAAAGAAAATGCACACGGAAGTAGTGGATTTCCATGCAGTCTTGAAGAAGTAGTGTTGTCCTTCCAACGGAAAGACAGTGCTGACTCTCGACATGCAGACAGGTAATGGGCCACAACAGAGCAAACCCACAGCGGAGTCAGTCTAAGTTTTCAAGAACATTGGTAGGTAGGTCATCACAGAGCAGACCCACTGTAGTCCTAGTAGAGATTATGGTATTGGTGGGCCACCAGAGGTGCAGACCCACTGCAGTCCTTGTAGAAATAATGGTATTGGTGGGCCACCAGAGATGCAGACCCACTGTAGTCCCTGTAGAGACGGCCAGCAGCCATCTGTTGCGACTATGCAGGTACTCAATCACCATCGAAGAGTCTTGCGGAGAATATAGCAAGTCCATAAACCACCACTTGTGAACTCACAAAGTTTTTGGAATTGTCCTGAGAAGTCTTGCAGACAATATAGCAAGTCTATAAACCACCACTTGTGCACTCACAAAGTTTTTGAAATTGTCCTTAGAACCAGCAATGCTGTTAATCAGTCCCTTGCTGAATTATCAACACACATCCAAACACTAACAGTCCTCTTTTTTCACATATTGTGCATATACTATGACCAACAGAAATGAATGCTTACAAGTTACTTAATTTGCTGAACTGGTGTCCAATACAATTTTATAACATGAGAATACAATTACAAAGATACAGAAAACATCATTAAAAACATAACAATACAGATAACATTTGTTATACAGGCTTTACAAAAGAATAGAAATAACATATACATCAGTGTTACAGGAATTATGACATACGTACATACATAAAAGATCAGAATAACTTTTGAAACATCAACTTCACACATGAGCAACAAAACAGAAAAGATAAATAAAGTCTAAACATCTTTACAAAGTAAATAACATAGTATTAGAAAAATTCTACAACATAACTCTCATCAGCTAAACACATAAAGACAGGAAAAACACAAATAAACAAGGGTACACAAACACATAGCAGAATAACACAAGAGGAAAGTGCAGGGTTTGTTTTCAGTGTAACATTTGGTATTGCAGTCCAACCCAAAACTTCATTCCATAGATCTTTCGTCTTATTTCAACATTTGTTTCCACCAAAAAAAATCCTATCCAAGTATGCTTTCTGTAATTATATGTTCACATATTTCTTACCTCATTATTTATTTTCCATTATCTTACCTCATCATTTATTTCCAAGAAAATCCTACCTAAGCCTGTTGTTCCTAAACCCTACTTTTTTGTTCATATCCTCTTACAAAATTCTTTTTTGGCCAAACCATTTTCTTATAGCTTCTCAATGCATTTCTTCCAATTCATCACAACTCGTTCTCTCATATAGCCTACCCCATCTTAAGCTAACTTAAATCTACTGAGCTCAGATATATATACCAAGGGACGAGGGAATGCAGCAGCACAGAACAAATTAACACAAACAGCAATGACAAAAATGCAAATTGGCAAAGCAAGCAGCAATAAATATAAATTAGCATAGCAATTGCAATATTACAACTAATATAAGGCAGTGTGCAGCAAACAAGAAAAGTAAATCAGTAGTAAAACTGGCTTAACAGAGTAATACAAAGTGAAATTCAGTAACACTATGCCTGGCAAACAGCAGCAACAAATGCAGTAACTTATATCTAATCATGACAAACCCACAAGCAAAAAAAAAAATAGTACACTAAAGACAACAATGCATATAAGGGAAATGTCTATTCACATCTTAATGTCTATGTCATTAAAGTGGTGCACCACAACGTATTCTACAAATGAAATTACCAAGTACTTGAAAAGAAAATTGTGTATGCGGTTACTGTTATTAGTCCCTTCTTATTGTTCTTTCCTTTCCAAGTGCTCCTTTTTCGAAGAATGTGGATCATAAAATTAGTATTTAATAGATCTGCTGACAGAAAGTTTTCACATTAACAAATGCATTTAATTTTATTTTATAAAACCAATGCTGTAACACAACTGGAAACCAGATATCAAATGAAATAACCAACTATGTAAAGCAAAGCATAACAATATCATTCAATAGTCATGTGGCATTTCATAAGTAGTAAAAAAAAATCTCTCATCTAGAAAGACAGTAGTCATAATCAGGTGTGTAGACATAAACTTTTTCTCGTCATTTCATTAGGCATTTCAGTAAATATTAGAAAGTACGATATATTTCCAAGTAATGAGCGTGTCGTATTTGCGATGCTTTCTACAAAGGAATATCAATAGCTAGGGTAATGGCCTCTTTTTTCCTCCACCTACGTCAAGGTCACTTACCTTTCTTACTGAAATATTTACGACAGCAGTTTCCGCTACAGTGGCAGTCTTATATGAAAAAATTTCACAGGTTGAGAATTTGCGTCACAAATGTGTAGAAGTAAAATCCTATAAATGTAACAGTGTCCAAAAAATTTTCGTCGGCATTGTGATACATTACACATATGCACACATTTCATAATTCTTAAAATACGATTCTTGGTTTCCAACATCCTTTTTCACAAACCAGAGTCGCTAACCACTACTCATTATTCCTTACCTTATTACACATATACATATTCGTCGACACTTCTTCAGTATTTCATCATAATAAATACATATCATAATAAACATTCCTCAACAGCATAATACACATCGTCGTCGTAATAATAACATCATAACACCTCAGTCAAATCTCAAAAACGTCGTAGCTTTCTGCAATAATTTCAAAACCTAAAAAAAATTCTCTGCTCATTTCAATAGTGTCATCTACCTCAAACGTACTTTAAAAATCATGATCCCATACCAAATACATCATTCAAAGCTCTCACAGTATCACAATGGTTCCGAAAAAATATGAACAGTTCCCTAAGTACAGACAAAATACAATTTCATAAGTATGAAGTTATCCAACTGTGTAATTACGAAAACATTTGTCACTGACGTAGTAAAAAAAAATGTTTATCTCTCAGTTAAATGATCAGATAGCTGTGTAATTTATGTGTTAGAGAAATATGGTACCGATGTGTAAAGTTGTATAAGCAAATACCATATTAGCTAGGGCTCCTTGTGCTTGCCAGACACATGGCACACAAAGTAGGCGTGTACCCCCTGAGGATTAATGTAATTATACCCTCAGGTGTTACAGATTACAGCAATGGAATGAAATGTATAAGGGAAAACCTTTGTATCATTGTATTTCAAAAATCTTTAAAAATAAATGTTTTAACTACAAAATTAATCACTCAGATACGTGTCCTTTAGCGCTAAATGTGCGTCTTGCTATAAGATGATTCTGTGGAAGTGTCGTAGTTATCGTCCTCCGAAAACTAAGTACTGCAGAAGTCAATGTACTTACCTCATGATAAACAAAAGTGAAATGCTATGCATATAGATATCCTAGTTATTACGTACATTACCGTGATCAAGAAAGTACTACACTGTAACATATTGTTGTGCTACGAAAAAGGCTGTCACATTGTAGCTATACCACAAATGTTACTACTAAAACATGTTTTACTTTCCAGAAGAATTCAGAAAAACAGATACACTGCAAAGCAACAATGTAAATTGTGTCACACATTAGTAGCGTCGTGATATAATCATGTAGCTGTCAAAGAAACCAAATGCTAAGTCATCTTTGATTCCACAGAAACTACTTCAAATAAAGAATGTATTTTCAAGTAAACCAAAATGTTGCATTAAAATCTCATTAGCAGTACCTGTATATGTTCCAAGTATGTAAGCCTTATAGTTGTTACGTAATCGTGCAACTAACAAGCAAGAATGTACACACACAATAACACTGTCATATGTTCACTATAACAATGCACTCGTAATTTCTATTTAAATAAGTTCTCTTGGTTCTTGACTGGAAATTTAACTTCAAACATTGTTGCATGTTAACAGATTCTAAGTCTGACAAAGCATACTAGTAATGTGAAGTGAAAAGTTTTATGGCAAAGACAAAGTTAAAAAGCAGATTATCTTTCAATAAACGGATTTACATGTGAAATGTGGTGTAAACCTTTACTCTTCCTAGTACGCAGAGTTTCAACTTCAACGCAATTATCATGTGATATATATCGCTAAAGAATACTGGAATTTTTCTCAAGGTTAGCGTCTATGTTATTTTTCTCTGAGCCAGCCGGCGCACGTGGCTGCCTGCAGGCAAGTCATTGTCTGTCTCATTGTTGGCGCGCGTCGTTATTGGGATTTGGAGATCTAACTGCTACAAATTAACCTTGTTGAGAGTGCCTTGTTCTGTTTGAATCCCGCCAGTTCTGATGAAATTCAGGTCTGTTGTAATGATTATATTGTCTGTCGTCATGTCGGTAGTTCCTGTAGTTTCTTTCTTGTCGGTTAAGTGGTGGAGAATTTCTCCCTGAATTATCACTGCACGGTGGACCGTTGTGTCTGAAGTTATTCTGTCTCCCTTGATAATAATTATTTTGGTTCCCATATTGTCTGTTTCTCTGATTGTCTCTGTGATAGTCATTATTGCGGAGAGGTGATCTTTCCCTGTAATTATTACTACTCTGCCAACGGTTGTCATATGGGTGGTGTCTGTTTTGGTCACGATTTACGTTGTAAGAATAGCCTTGTCGTGTCCATTAATTATTTCTGTCATCGCGGAATTGTGACGGATGTGACCTGTAATTGTTGTGTTCCTGTTTTCGCGTTCCGCGATTGTCAGTGTCAATTTCTAATTCTTGTAAGAGTCCCTGAAATGCTTCAATGTCGTCTTTACAACGTCCTGCCAAAATAATATGTCGTAAATGTTCAGGTAATTTGATTATGCAAATGCGGATGAGTTCTGAGGGGCTGTATGGGTTTGACAGGTACTGATTCTTGTGCAACATGTCTTCAAAATATTTCACAAAACTGGAAAATTCAGATTGTTCGAAATGTTTCATCATTATGATGCTATGTTTTACTCGGTCTTGTGTAGCTTGAGACCAATATGCTGAGAGGAAGGCATGATAAAATTCTCCTTCACTGTGACAGTAGTGAATGACCGATCGCATTCTTTCAGCTGGTTCATTCTCTAAGTAGCCACACATAGATTCTAATCTGTGCTCTAATGACCAGTTGGGAGGAAAACAATGAGAGAATTGATGGAGCCACGCTTGTGGATGTATGTCGTTGCCAGAATTCTTAAATGTTTTGAATTTACGTGTAGTAATGAACAGCTTATAGTCAAAATCATCGTGTCGGCGAGTAGCAGTGAGTGGCTCTGAGCACTATGGGACTCAACTTCTGAGGTCATTAGTCCCCTAGAACTTAGAACTAGTTAAACCTAACTAACCTAAGGACATCACAAACATCCATGCCCGAGGCAGGATTCGAACCTGCGACCGTAGCGGTCTTGCGGTTCCAGACTGCAGCGCCTTTAACCGCACGGCCACTTCGGCCGGCGGCGAGTAGCATATTGGTCATTGTTACGTCGTGTCGGCGGTTCCATCTCAAAATTCGGTGCACCTTGCCAATTTCTTTCATAATTTCCGAAATGCGCTGTGTTCTTATTTTGTGGCTGTTCCGTATTTCTAAGTCCCTCTTCTCGTGTTGGAGCGCGAGTGTCCTCAGAAATATGTAATTTTTGTATTACTTGTGCCAACTGATCTTGTACTTTCCGGATTTCTCTTTTGTGTTGCGTATTAATTTGATTCTGATTTTCTTTGAATTTCTTAATTTGTTCATACTCTTCTGTGTCAGTGATGGCTACAGGTCTTGTGTCATTCAGATCATCATCTACCTTTGTAGATAAGTTAGTGAACTGATCCGAAAGTTCGGCTACTTTCTCCGATAGTGTACTTATTTCCTCAGTGTGTTTTTATGGACCAAATTTCAGAGTGTCCATTTGTGTTCAAATCGTATCTACTGTGTCCTTTAAGTTTTCCTGAGTTTTTGCAAGTTGCGTAACCGAAACGGTAAATGCAATTGAGTCAATTTTAGCTTGCAAGGTCTCATGATTTTCATGAACAATAGTTTGCAGTTCTTTTATGGCTAATTCGTGATTCTGTAATGTAGTTTCATGCCGCGAAAAAATAGGTTGGAAATGCTCCCAAATTTGTGTTTTTACGTCATTACAGACTTTTTGACATTTCGATTCGATTTTATGTAACTCAGTAGTTAAATCTTCACGTGTTTGTTCAAGCGTATGTTCCACTGAGTCTAACTTTTGAAGCTTTTGTTCCATTGTGTCTAACTTTTGAAGCTTTTGCTGTGTTTGTCTCTGATTTTGTTTCATTTGTTGCAGTAATTGCAACAATAATGTATTAGTGTCTGGAATCTGTTCCTCTATGCTTTTCGGCAGTGCATTTGCACCGGCAACATTCACATTTTGACAAGCAGAAAATGTGTCTTGACTTATTTGAGAAAACGGTGAGGACGCAAAACCTGAATCTACAGTATTTGGAAGATTGTGTCCTGTCATTCCCGATTCCTGAGGCGAGCTGTTGCCGACCGATCGATCGATAATGCTTCCCTGTTCACTAATTGTTTCACTGCCTGCACCATTATTTGCAGCCCGCTCCATTTCCCTATGCACAGTTACCAGATTACTACTCTGAACATTAGTTAACTCATTACTCGGCGGCGCTAACATACTGCTTTCGTCTTCACTGTCATTTCTCAGTTTACTTTGGAGCCTAGTATTACGTTTTTCACACGCCATTATTGTCACAATATTTCACACGACAACACAGAAAACCACAATTTGAAGAGCAAAATAAGAAAACACATTAACATAGCATTGAAAATAATATCTCGTTAATTGCAAGCGTAGCTGCGAAATACTTGGTGCAAATCTACATGCATGCCACAACTGTTTTACTGTACAAGAATGAGAAACTACAACTACAAAGGAAATTCTCTCTACAATTACGCGCTAGCAATAAACAATAGCTACACTAATTACAGAAACTACAAGAAAAAATCAGAAAAATCCAGTGAGGTATCCTCGGCTAAGGGTCGACATATGAAACGTCCCCTTAGAAAAATTATACATGACTGTGCTTAAACTGACACACAATATTTTTTAGCGCAACGCAATCTGACTTTCAGTAATCCCTACAAGAGAAAGGCCCTGACTAACATTAACCTATACGTTTCACAAATCACTTACCTCACCAAAATCTTCGTTACTCGAACTACTGCAATACAGCGAGGGCCACTCCTGCCAGCTAAATAAAAGATTCAAACTACGGAAGGCACTAACTACTGATAGGCATAGTTAGCAAATGAAAGATTTTAATAGAGAACAAACAATGTATTTACCTTAATAGTCATAATATATATAGCAGTTCATGACATCCATTCTTACAAATGTACTGTTTCTGATGGACACACCTCCAGATTATTCATTCTCAAAAATCCGCTATCGCACTTCCCCACATTCACCACTGCTGGCGGCTCGCCTCCAACTGCACAATGCTACGCGCTGTTAACACCCAGCTGCCTAACACTACAATGGCAGACAACAATGCAAATTAGCCACAGACTGCACACAGCACAGCCAGTGATTTTCATACAGAGCGCTACGTGGCGTTACTAATAAGAAAACCTAAATAGCCTACTTACAACTGGACATCACTCACAGCTATACTCTCGGATACATTTTAAATAAGCAATTAGTTTAGCCCAAGTACTACTTGGTTCCTGGCGCATTTTTCGGTTATTCGCCGTCTCTTTCCACTTAAATTCTAGAGTACGAAGAATTTAGGAAGTCTATTTGTCATTCCTTCGAAATTTGTTAAATTCTGAAAATTTTTATGAATTTTCTTCGAAGTTGGCTTTCCTTTATCTGAAATATATAAATTAATCACGACGCGGCGGACCAGCTGCTCATTCAAATTGCCTAAACTGGTCTTCGATGATCTTCTGGCCTTTCCTTAAGAGGTGTTGAAAATGTCGAAGATTAACCTGCTCTGACTCTTTCCAGCTCTCTCTTAATTCCACGAAAAGTAGTAAACGATACCGCAGTTACTTCGGCCACTCGTTTAAATATGCTTTTAGAGCTAACCCAAAGGCAAAATCCAATAATAAGTTAATTTGGCATTACAATTTAAAATCATTTATATAAAAAACTTTGAGAAATATAATGGCGCTTGGTACCAAAAAATTAAAGAAGCGTAGCACACAACTAATATATATAATAACAAAATAATAATTTGATACAACTAATGGGCAAGGGCAACTCCTAACACAGTCACAGACAAGCGAGCTCTCAATACTTCGGAGCCTTCCCACTAGAAACGGTCCCCGAAGTAAACCGCTGAGAGCTCCCCGACATGCCTCCCACAACTGCCCATCACTTACGCACCTTGGTTATGTTCTGTAACACACGACATAATATCAACACAAGATAAAATTCAAAAATCAAATAACAATATAACATCCCTGGCAGCACATGATAACCACGGCGCCGTTCACTCTTAACGGGTGCCGGAAGCCAACACACACAAATCTTACTAAACAATTCTCGATTCTTAAAGCAAAACAATAAAAGCCAAGTGCACATGAATAGTCAAACCACAGTCTTAGAAGTGCCTTAACGACACCAAACGCGACTATTCCACCAAGTTAATAATAACACAGCGAGATAAAAAAAAATACAGAACATACCACTAAATGCTGTTACACAACCAAATTGACGATATCGTGTTATTCAGGTCCCAGAAGACCACATACACCAAGCAGCAGTAATTCACTATGCATATACTGTCCAAAACCGCCTTTCTTAGGCAGACTTTATCTAACACATCAAATGTCAAATATACCATACATGAACGTAACTCCGGACAGGTAACAGAAACCACCTACGTGAATTCCTTCAAAGTGGACAAACAGGCACCACCAAAGGTAACGCTGAGCAGACCTGGTGGACAAGGACCCACTCAGCGGGATAACCAAAAGATACTCCAGTTGAGCACATAAATTAGTACCAACAAATGTCGTAACGAGCCACACACACACACACACTAAAAACTTCCAACAACGCCGTCCCACATCAGAATGAAGTTCAGAAACCGCTGCTGGAGCTTCCAGCGGAAAATCTAGCGAGCCAACCGAGCCCACAGCCTAACCTGGCAGACGACTCCAAAATTCAGCAACTAGTTGTCTTCGGGTCAGAGTATCACTGGACCCCACCGTAGCTCCACATCAGACAGGCAGGCAGAGCAAGTGCGCCTACTCCAATTAATCACCACAGCATGGCCAGCACAGAGGCGAGTTGCCTCCGCCCCAGAGCACTCTGCTCATATTGCGAGGCACAATAACCTTAGCGCTAGTCACTAGCAGGTCGGGCAGAGCGAACTTCACGTTCCGTGCAATACCCGGAAACCAGCTACCCTCTCGCTTTCCGCCGACCACCGCAAACGCATGCCAGCGACGTAATAGCAAATCGCCCCCGGAGCGCCACCAGCACCAAGACAGCGAACTATCTCGATTATAGTGCGTGCTCTATACAAGATCACAGGATAGCGGCGAGCACCATATCATGTGTGTTAGACTGTTTCCCTTGCTAGTACGTTCTTCGGATCTCTCAGCCATCCCTCATGGTTTGCCGAGGGACTGGGACATAATCATTCGCCAGCTACTGTTATTGTAGGACTCTTGTACAGAGCTGAAGCAGCGTCGAATGACGCACCTATGTCCGTCGTCAAAGGTCTGTTCAACTCGATACTCAACCAGGTTACAGCCGTCGTTGCTCCCAGAGTTTATAGCTCTGTGTACTAAATTTTGAAGCCCTTATACACCGAAAATACAGGGGGTTTATAAATTAGTTATACAGAAGTAACCTTTTGTTGCTAAAATGCTAAATAACTTATATGATACAACACTGAATGCAGTATATCTTCAAGTTGTAGGCACACCTACCACTGTTACTTCCTGACTAGGTGGCACGTGCGAATGAGTTATTCCAGCAGTCGTCAAGGAGCGACTTAAAGGAGCTAGCGTGCACATGGTCTCATGACAAATCCGCTACTATAGGTCAGAGAAAATTCAGACTAAACACCGCCCGCGCGACCGTTATGGTCGCAGGTTCGAATCCTTCCTCGGGCATGGATGTGTGTGATGTCCTTAGGCTAGTTAGGTTTAAGTACTTCTAAGTTCTAGGGGACTGATGACCTCAGAAGTTAAGTCCCACAGTGCTCAGAGCCATTTGAACTAAACACCGCAAGCCACCACCTCAAAGACAATTTGTTATTAATTTTACATTCCTTTCACTGAAACTGCGTATCACATAGGATGTTAGTCGAGGTAGACACAGCAGTTGCACAAGTTCAGAAGTTTGCAAGCTTCGTACTTTCTTTTGCTAAAAATGGCAAAGGTAACATTAATCAGAAAACAGGGAGGAGTTGTGATCTAATTAACAATAGATTTATTCATTCTTAACATCACAAAACAAAACAAGCATTTGTATTTGACAGATGCTTTCACTAATACGGGGTCTATAGTGGACAAAGTGATCGGCTGGGGATCAACGCACGACAGTAACCAGAACACTCATCGCTTTATCTGACTTCATACACTTGAATCCGCGGCATGGCAAAAACTACGCCACAAACAAGCAGCTATACTCTACTATTCCAAAAAGAAAAATATGGTTCGAGAGAACAGGGTGCTGAGAAAAATATATTGGAGCCCTACGCCGCAGCAGCGAATACTTTACCTTTCTCCTGGTCTGTGCGGCACACCACGATGCGTTCGGCGACTGAAGTCATGGACGGCAGCAATCTGTTATTAATGGCGCCTGCCCGAAAAATGCAAGTACACAGTCTTGGTTCAGCTGATTCGGAATGCGGGTTCTTCCCTATGAGCCTTTGAAAGCCTGGTGGATTCCAGTGTGCTGGTGGACCTGTTTGCTGGTCTGCGAAACCAATTTGACTCCGCCCCATGACTATGCATGACGGAATATGTCAAATGTTTAGACAGCCGACTAAAGACAAATCAGTAAACCTACGCATCACTCTTTGTGTGCGTTATGCTAGAAGCAGTACCTCTGACTGTTTAGAAGGTGACTGGCACAGGCTCTAAGTGGCACACTATCAAAGGACATAAGTCTCACCACTTAGGTAGAGACCTGCAGTTCTTTACTAGCGAAATGCCAGTATAAGAGTGATCACTTCTCTTTCTCTCCGCTTTCCTCACCAGCTCGGTAGAGAAGCACATTTACATCATAGACTACTCCCACTTTAGCACAAGCCAATCACGAGCTGGAGCACTGCATTCGAAGATGGGAGACTGCTCCTTGCTCTGCATACACCGATTTGATCAATGAGAGACTTTAAAATTAACTGTGAGATAAGAAAAGAAGATCCAGCTTTGCGGCCTCTTTCCCACACATTTAAGACATTTCTTTTGCAAACAACTTGAATAGGATGGTACTACAGCCCGCCACAAAAAGATTGTTATCTTACCTGTTGTGTCCATTTTCGAACTTTCCAAAGAACGGCCATAAACTCGCTAAAAGCCTCATGACTTCACAAACATGTTTTGTGACAGAGTCAGGACGTCTGGGGGCCAGGACCTGTCCCACAGACATTCACAGAAAGCTCACAGTTGTCTCGTCGGCTTCCTGCCTAACAAGGGTCCATCCTCTGCTTTATTGCCGGTCTTCAATGCACTGCCCATTGCAGCGGCGTCTCCTAGGCACTAGTCAGCCTAAATGGACGCGGGCCCCGACTGACCGGCACCATCCAATGTGTCTGCACAATGGGACCACGGAACTCGGCCGTCCGCAAAAGTTTTCACCCAGGTTCTGCAGAAAAAACGCGCTCACCTCTGCTCTCAGTCTCCGTAAACTTTTACTGCAGTCGTTTAAATCGGCATCCTATTCGTTTGAATGCAGGTAAAGCTTACCGCTATTCCTTCACTAGAGCACACAAGCAAGAGCGTTAATTACTGCCCACCAGTTCATCATGATGTATGAAGTCAGATCGTAAGATTCATCATCTTCCCTAAGAACAATAAGCGGCATGACACCGAATCAGAAGTGAGAGTGCCCTGGAATCTCTCAAGTTTTATATTCATCGTCTGTGTAAATCAATGAGATGTACCAGCTTAGAACTGAAAATTTCTAGTGCTATAGTGTGGAAGATATTACGAGAGTGCCTGTCATTCAAACACTACAAACCGGAACTGTGAAAGTGACAAAGAAAAACGAGCTGAGTTTTGCGTAGAAATGTTTAACAAAATGCAGACTGAATAGGGATTTTTCAATAAAATTGTTTTCAGCGACGAAACCACCTTCTGCTGCCTCAGTAAACTGAATCAGTAAGCTGTTCAGATATGGGATGAGCAAAAACCACATCGAGTAATCAAACATGTATGGGATTCGACTAAGGTAAATGTTTGTTTGCGCTGTAAAAATATTTATATTCCCTTCTTTTCAGCTGGAATATCATACATGGACATGCTTGAACAGTGCCTCAACTACTTCAGGATAGACTATAGGCACAGAAGTTAGGTTTGAAGAAGATGGTGCGTCACCACATTATCATCGTGAAGTTGTCATGTATCTCTATAGGAATGTGCCAACTTGGACTGGATGTGGTAGAACAATATCCTGCCCCCAATGGTCACCTGATGTAACTGCAATAGAGTTTCATGTATGTTTTTGGAGATAGAGTGTTTGCTCCTCCACTTTCGGGAAATGTCGATGAGCTGCGACAACAAGTAACACAAGCCTCTGCCACTGTACATCAAGACTTCTTTCATAGGATGTAGAAGGAAACTGATTACAGATGGGACATCTGTTGTGTTACAAAAGGTAGTCACACTGAACATTTGTCAATAAAACTTGAAGGTATAATGCGTCTAGTGCTGTATCAAGCATTTCTCTAAGTTAATTACCATTTTCACAATTAAAGATTACTTTAGTATAACTAATTTACCAACACCACATTCAGTACTGACTGTTTTATTCATGTGTTCTGCCTGCTGAACTGTACACCAACAATAAGTAAATTTCGTTATTTGCTATCTTTCTTGGTGCTGCATTTCTAGTAAGCAGCTGTGTGCGTGTGTCACCCAATTGGTACAAGAGGTATACTAGCAACAAAATCGAACACTGTCATAAGTTACACAACATAAACAATAAAAAATGTATACACTGTGAAACCAAAGTGTGTGCACACAATTTGCCTCAGCACTGTCACTGGGCCTGTACTGAGCTGGGACAAACTACTTGGAGTGAAGAAGCAAGGCCAGCACAACTTGCAGAACTCTGCGATCTTTTCTGATGCATTAACATCCAGCTGTGACCACCATGCAGTGTGAATACAGATGAGGGCAGTACCACTGACACAGTTGTAACATTTGCAGGCGGAGGGTTTCAAAGTAAATCATCATATTATATGTGGATACAGGTAGAGCAAGTCGCATCCCAATATAAATTTTACCACCGTTAAGTCAATGTCTGTTTTCCAAAATAAAATAGCATTTTAATAACTCAAGTATATACAGCCTTTGAATGGATGACATCTGTCTAAGATGTCACTGACTTTCTTAGCCAAGTTTTGGGGTCGAATTGGAAATGTGCAGAACACCTACTGTATGATATGGCATTGGTTATTCTCCACCATAAACGTCTGCAGCGCTACTGGTAACAACACAGTAGGAGATAAATTTCATAGTGTGTTCGAAGCAGCATTCTGTTTTTCACTCACTGTGAATCAGATATAGTGTGTTGGTGCCTTAAGGTATAACGATCTGCTCCTGAAGTGATTCAAAGAGCCAGGTCCTTCTAAGGAATGAGTGATTGGTGACTCAGAAAAAAGGAGTGGCTGCTCTTCTGGCCCAAATTGTCTCTCTGGTGACACTAATGAATGTAAAGAAGTTTCTAAAACAGACTGTAGCAGCAACACCCTCTGTCATATGCTAAAGGAAACATTTCTAAAGTTATAAAAAATGCTGCATAGACCGTATGGTCACCGAAGTTAAGGCCGCCATGCGCTGGTCCCATTTTTCGGTGTGCACTCAGCCTCGTGATACCAGTTCAGGAGCTCCTCGACCAAATAGTAGCGGCTTCGGTCAAGAATACCATCTGACGACCGGGAGAGCGGTGTGCTGACCCCATGCCCCTCCTATATGCATCCTCCATCGAGGATGACACGGCGGTCGGATGGTCACGGTAGGCCACTCGTGGCCTGAAGACGGAGTGCTTTTTATAGATCGTATCGACGCACGGATTTTCATATCTTACTAATGTGTGCAACCTTCTCTCATCCATGAAAAGAATAGAAAATGAAGAAATATCGGTTCCTCAGAATACCACAATAATACGGAAAACATTCTATCACCTTATACAGGGTGCAAACTATAACTATTTACAATGTTCCACAGTAGTCTAGGGGAAAATGAGACTAATGGTTTGGTGTAAGACACCTGTGACCTGCCAAATTGGGAAACTACATAGTTCTAATTGGTCTAGAAACCTAACAAAGATACAGAACGTGTGCATTACGTGAGATTTTCAGTATTCTCCTTACGTCTTTGACCAAACTGTTAGTCCTAAAGATAAAAACTGAATAGGTCCTGTTTTGTAGGAAATTTTGTGTAGTTTAGTTTTGTACTGGGATACGTTTTCACCACAGGCTACGATTTTCGAATAATTCAAACCTTAAAATGCACCCTGACCCCAAACTCATCGCCCACCTGTCATGATTTCTAGTATGTTGCTGATGGCACTCCCTCCTATGGCTATGAAAACATACTGGACTACACGAATTATTTCCCGCATTCGACCTCTTTCGGTTTTCAGCCAGCTGAGTTACGCACTTCCGGTTGTAACACTGATGTCTGTGAGAGTTTATTTGACCGTTTTGTTAATTATAACACAATAAATTAACAATTACATCGGTTTGCTTGTCTGGCCTTCTTATTACGGAACTACCGTGCTTGTAAAGGTGAAGTTTAAATCGAACTGTCAACATAACTTCTTTCTGCGTAACGTTAGAAGAGTTATTTTCCTTTCAGTTTCCTTATGAGCAAGATTAAATTAATAATGTTAACAAACTGACCAACTAAGTCTATGGCGTAATAGCCCAGTCAATGAAGACTAAAAAAGATGTAACGCATGAATAAATTCGTGAAGTTGCAAATTTTTGTTCTGTGTTAAGAAAAAGTGCTATCAAAAATGTACTACATATTCTGGCTGGTGGGCGATGAAAGCAGGGGTGGGTGCCCATTTAAAGGACGCTTTTATACGTCTTTCTTGAACAACTTGGAAAACTTGGCCTCTAGCGAAAACGTAGTGAAGCACAAAATTAAATTATATTAAATTCCTACAAAAAATGTCCCACACATCTTTTCTCCAGGACTAATAGTGTATGCAAAAAGAGCTATATAATGTTTAAAATCTTACACGACACACAAGCACTGTAAAGTATTTAGCTTTGTATACCAGTTTGACGTAATTTCTCGACTTGGTGGACCAAAAGTGTCCTATTGGGAATAGTGCGTCTTGACTTCCTCTACACTACTCTGATACGTTGCAAACATTTGTCATTTATACCCTGTATTCCCACTCTCGATCTTAAAAGAAAATCACAAGTGTCAGAAGCCCAGTAAACGTTTACGTGCTTTCGAGTGAGTTGTAATTTTGATGTAGTAGCATACTTGGAATTTGTTGTTGGCAGTCATGTGGGTCTCACAAGCAGTGGTCTTCAGCCACTGCTCCCATGGAGTGGATCACAAAGCAGAGTCACGAAGGAGTCCTAGTGGCTCACAGGCTGGTCCTGTTTACTGTCTCATCCTGCTCACTGGCTGAGCCAGATCCACCCACTCACACAGAGCTTATCGCAAAGCAACACAGGAGTCACTCTGCTTTCTGTCTTCTTGGCTCACTCACTCATTTAACTTGCAGTTCATTTTCTTGATTCAGTACAGCTCTGTCTGAGTTTGGCTCTACTGGATGATAATAATAACAGAATGCATATATACGAGGTGTGGCTAGAAGAAAACCGGACTAGTACTGGTGAAACAATAAAACGAATGCAATAAGGCTGAAAGTCGCGTGGCCTGTCACGTGACTCTCGCTCCGCCTACTGCTCGAGTTTCATCTACCTCCTGCACTCAGTCTGCCCGTGGCGTCTGTTTTAAGTAGTTGACGTTTTTTCTGTGCGTCGGAAAATGTTGAGTGTACAGAAAGAACAGCGTGTTAACATCAAATTTTGTTTCAAACTAGGAAAATCTGCAAATGAAACGTTTGTAATGTTACAACAAGTGTATGGCGATGATTGTTTATCGCGAACACAAGTGTTTGAGTGGTTTAAACGATTTAAAGATGGCCGCGAAGACACCAGTGATGACACTCGCACTGGCAGACCATTGTCAGCAAAAACTGATGCAAACATTGAAAAAATCGGTAAAGTTGTTCGACAAGATAGCCGTTTAACAATCAGAGCAGATTGTTAAACGGCGATCTTGTCGAACAAGTTTACCGATTTTTTCAATGTTTGCATCAGTTTTTGCTGACAATGGTCTGCCAGTGCGAGTGTCATCACTGGTGTCTTCGCGGCCATCTTTAAATCGTTTAAACCACTCAAACACTTGTGTTCGCGATAAACAATCATCGCCGTTCACTTGTTATAACATTTCAAACGTTTCACTTGCAGATTTTCCTAGTTTGAAACAAAATTTGATGTTAACACGCTGTTCTTTCTGTACTCTCAACATTTTCCGACGCACAGACAAAACGTCAACTACTTAAAACTGACGCCACGGGCAGACTGAGTGCAGGAGGCAGATGAAACTCGAGCAGTAGGCGGAGCGAGAGTCACGTGACAGGCCACGCGACTTTCAGCCTTATTGCATTCGTTTTATTGTTTCACCAGTACTAGTCCGGTTTTTTTCTAGCCACACCTCGTATTTATATATGATGTGCATGTATATTTTATTTATTTTAATTTATTTATTTAACCTGAACAGATTAGTGCCATCAAGATTCTATTACATCAATCCAGAGTTTTACATGTCGTTTAAAAACTTATTATGTCACAGTTACTCAAAAAGCCATAATGTTTTTATAATGTGATATCTTTTTCTTCTTCTATATGTACTTGACATTTGACTGTTATGCCCTCTTGTTGAAATTATTGAACTTTTCACCTTTTCCTTGGTGTTTCTAAAAATCTTCTTCCCACTGTGCCATAAACAGTAATTAATTATGGCGTTCAGTAGCTTTCCATTCTTGTGATACAGTCCTTTCAGTTGTTTCTTTATTCTTAACCTTCCCATTTAAGCTTTTCACTCCCAGTCTTCTTTCATGTCGGCATTATTCATATTGTCAGATTGTGTGTATTCAGCTACTCTTATAACGAATGGCATCTTTAATGCTTGTATTCTCTGTTCATTTCTTTTCGTTGCATTCAATGACTCACTTCCAAACGTCATAGTTGGTTTTGTTGAAGTTTGATAGAATTTCCTTTCTTAATTTAGTTCTGAGGGTTCTGTAAGAACGTTCTGTTAAGGTAATTAAATCTTTCTATTTTTTGTAGGTCACATCTCTCCTAATATGTTAGAGTTTAATCTTTCTATTTTCAGACCATTTGTTATTATTTTGCTGGGATTGTCTCCTGACCATTGAAAGCAATACTTTCTGATTTCTTTAAAGACATAAACATATAACATAACTAAGCTGCTGTGAATAAAACTGAACAGTTGTTTGGAGTGTGTTGTCACCTCCAAGGAAGTCGCAACCCAGGATATCAGCAAATGTTGAAACAGAAAAACCCAACTATATGAGGAATATTAGCATAGGAAGAGCGATCCCTTAAACTGTTGGGAAACTAGAGAATCGCTGTACTCTCAACGCTATACCACTGGCTCTGAAAACGTTATGTATCCCATCTACATCAGTGTTCTGCGAGTGTATTTTTTAGAAAACTGGTCAAATATGCATTGAGGAAAGAAATTGATTCACTTTAAGTAAAATTGGTCAAATTTTATTTATAAATGGAAATAATGATTTATTATTTCTCCTTGGTACATATTCTGCCATACTGACTAGAAACGAGGACCGTAAATACTCAAATTCATTGCAATTACATTGTAATTCTTATACTGAGCTTTGCCTCCAACAATTCACTTACAAAAATAAGTAAAACAAAGACATCTTGCCTATTAAATCAAATCACTATACCTGTAGTTTTATCTGATATGGTTCTATTTTAAATGAACACATATTTGTTTGTGGATCCTCACTGATCATCCATAATGAATATAATCAGTAATTAACGACACTGTAGCCTTAACTATTGTCTACACATGTAAAAAAAATAGATTTAATTAAGAGAAGGATTTCTTGTGAAACGAGTTTCAATTGTTAAAATAAGTGCTTCAGACATATGCGTGGAGTTCCGTTTTGAAACTTTTATCAAACTCTGCTCTCATGCTTCCTTCCTAAAACAACAAATCTTTTTTGTGATTGTATAAGATCACCATACAAAACATTAGATACTCCTTTGAAAGAGCAAGCTAGTCGCTTTGGAGCGCTGCAGATGTTGTGGTAATAGTAACAAGCCCTTCACCGCTGAAGTGAATCAAAACATTGAAGTGGGGTGTATGTGCCAGACAGCTGCATGCTCTCAGTACAGTCACAATAGGTCAACATGGAGATGCGACACAATGTCAGAAAAGAACTTTTGTACGAGAGCGTGCCGAAATGTATTACCTCCGAATGTTTTCATTCTATTCTCAGTATCGATTGTATGTCATGCATAGTACTTGGTCGACTTTCCGCTTCGCTGATGCAAGTTGCAACTCTTTGTCCCTAGAGGGTTCCCAATTGTATTGTGTAACATGGCGGTGTGTAACGTAACTATGCTGTTGTGAGGAACAGCGTGCTGAAATTGAGTTCCAAATTCGAAGAGTTCGACCACAGATGGAGCACTTTTGCTGCCAACATGACAATCCCAGAGCACGCAGAAGCACCGTGACGTCCGCAACAATTCGACGCCTTGCGTACACTGTCAGCAATCATCCCCCCAGAAAGTCCCAACTTGGTCCCATTCGGTTTTCTTCGGATTTCAGAATTTAAAGAACCCCTTCGAGGACACACATTGATAGTGATGAAGCAGTGCAAGCAGAGGTCAGTTGTCGCTCCATCAACGAAGTCGAACGTTCTACGGTGATGGTATCAGCAATTTGGTCTCCCATTGGGAGACATGTCTGTATCACCAATATGACTATGTTGACAAATAAATACGTAGACTTGAAGAGTAAAGATGTACAATATTTATAACTTTGGTTTTATTTAAAAAGCTTTAAGAGTTTTCACATTAAAAAAATCGGAGGCTTTATTTTTCAGCAAGTCCTGGCCATTCCCACGATGACACTATTAATTAAATTACCCCATTTATTGGTACGTCAGTGCGACCTGCCCAATGTTTCCACAGGGGATGGTGTACCAGCCACAGCCATGTAACACAGCGGAAGAGTACGAAGTTGATATAAGACAAGTAGTTTTACACAATATACATATAAGACAAGATTAAACCTTAAATCCCGTGATTTTCTACCAATTAATTAAGCTGGATGTGAGAGTGAACAAGTCATCGGGAATTCCAGGGTATGAATGAAGTGGACAGCGTTGCACTAGGTGTTCAATTGTCTGCTCTTCTTCATTACATTCACACATTGATGAACTGATCCAGCCCCATTTGTACCTGATGTAGCTACAACAACCATGTCCAGTCCTTAACCTGTTGAGGTGGCACCAGAGGTTCCTCTGTAGGTCAAAACCTTTTGGCTCCTTTGTGGGATCAAGGTGATGAGCTATTGTTCCCAATGCTTTTGTTGACCATTCATGCTTCCAGATTTTATTTAGATCAAAACTATCCGCGATGAGGTGTCCTGCAGTAACACTAGCTGGTCTTCTTGATAGCAATCGTTGCTGTGGCGGATGACAGAATTCCTGGTGCAGTGGTATAGAGGGTGATGCAGAGATTTTCTTGGCCTCCGTCAGTAGAGACTTAAGTGAGATGGAGGGATGTGACTCAACACAGGTAACCAGTGACATGGGGTTGATTTGATGGCACCAGTAATGCAGCGCATTGTGTCACGTGTACACTTTTCAACCAGAGAAGTGCACAGTACTCCGCACCAGAGTACACAAGACTGATGCCAGTTAAACGCGGAAAGTCAGCAGAGGATCCCCAGGTGGTACCACTGAGCTTATCTAATATGTTGTTCCTTGCAGCAACTTTATGAGAAATCTTGGTGATGTGCTCTTTGTAGCTCAAGGTTATATCTAGAGTGATTCCAAGATATTTTGGGAAAGGAATATACCTCAACATTTGTCCATTAGCAGAACTCTTGGTTTGTAGTTGGCAGCACGATTCGCTAGAAGGAAACAAGAGACTTCAGTTTTTGATGTGCTTGAGATCAATCTTCAGGTCTTGAAGAAAGTTGACATCTTATCCAGATCCTCCGTAAGAGTTCGTTAATCATCTTCGAAATTACTGCTCTGTACCACGAATGTAATGTCATCAGCATAGATGAATTTAGTTGATGTTGTGGTTGGTAAGTCATTAAAGTATAAATAGAATATGCCCGCAACTCGTGGTCGTGCGGTAGCGTTCTCGCTTCCCACGCCCGGGTTCCCGGGTTCGATTCCCGGCGGGGTCAGGGATTTTGTCTGCCTCGTGATGGCTGGGTGTTGTGTGATGTCCTTAGGTTAGTTAGGTTTAAGTAGTTCTAAGTTCTAGGGGACTGATGACCACAGATGTTACGTCCCATAGTGCTCAGAGCCATTTGAACCATTTTTTTTATAAATTGAATAGTGATGGTGCTAAAACAGGCTCCTGGGTAGTTGTAACGTATTACTATGTTTATGACGTTGCTCATCGAGCCATATACGTTATCTCGCATTTCTAGCTGCTTCTCTCACACAGTTAATGACAAAAATTCAGAAATTCAGGGTCGCCACCAGCCCAAGCCCTTCCTAACCACTTAGAAAAAACGGAGCTGGAAAATTATTAGTTTAATTACAAGTACGCAAATTCCTTTAAGCAGCCATATAAATAGCACTCCAATTCATGCATGAAGCAACTTGATTAATTCAGGAATGGAAATCAGAGTAAGGGGGTAAGATCGACACCAAAGAATTTATCTTTCACGTAAATCATTTATTGTAACTAAATATCTGGTTGCACATCCTAACTACAAATAACTGGTGCCTGACTCGAAATATTTAAGTAAGAATTACGTGAGAATGAAACAGAGCACAATTCAACTACAGTAAGAAGAAACACAGAAGACGGGGGTGGGAGACAATTATACTATCATCTCCTTTGCATTAATACCATAAAAATATCTAAGTGAGATTTGCATTACGATTCTACGCATACTCTATTCTGGACAGAGGTTTAATTAATACACGAGGCTGTGCGATAATTATTTAAAATACTAACTGCGACTGCTGCTTGCAAACGTCCGAACTAGAGCACGTGGTGCATTCTGACTCAAACTGTTGTGCTGCTTTGTAGAAAGCGCACGAAAGAACAGATATTCTTGCAGAAATTGTAGCTCATCAAACAAGCAAACTGTTAAAATAAAGCCTATTGCGGTGCCGTGGTGAACCAGAAGGGTCATTGACTACCAAACACGTGGCACAAAATCGACACACAAAGACAAAATCAATTTCCACAAAATATAAGATTAAAAGTCATTTAAAAAAATAACTCGCTTCACACGCTTCAGATAAGCTAAAGTTCTTAAGTATTTCACCAGTTAAACATAACGAAGTCCTAACTCAACCTGATTGCTATCACCTGAAACCCCCCATAAGAGCTACGATCCGTACTCACCAAGCGTTCACCGAAGAGTGCCCCTTTCTCTTTAGAGATTACCTAGCTCCCCGTGCAGCGGAAGCTACCAGAGGGGTAGCCCTCCGTCACCAACCTCACACCAGAAACAGCCTTCGACTAAGATGGGTAAACCTTTCTGTTCAGGTCTTGGAAACCTAAGTTGGTCACCCTGTGCTCTCCTTTGAACGAGAAGCAACAATGTCTGCTCCCAGCAGACGATGACCAATTCAGAGATTCCCACAAAACCGAAGCCCACATTAAAACACACATATAATAATCAATAGGACTTATTGAGTGCTCAGTCTTTCTGGAAGAGTTCATGAATTGAGCTAAAATCAGGTAGTAAAATGAATAGGTTGTACCGAATTCGACAAGCGTCTTATGAAACGACTTCACAAAAAAAATGGCTCTGAGCACTATGGGACTCAACTTCTGAGGTCATTAGTCCCCTAGAACTTAGAACTAGTTAAACCTAACTAACCTAAGGACATCACACACATCCATGCCCGAGGCAGGATTCGAACCTGCGACCGTAGCAGTCACGCGGTTCCGGACTGAGCGCCTAGAACCGCTAGACCACCGCGGCCGGCAACGACTTCACAGAGACGTTTCATAGTCCATTATTTAGTTTTCGTTTGTGGCTTTTAGAGATGCCTAGAAACACTTCAAATTGCCTTTCACTAAGCATGCTGGATATTAGATCCACAATTTCTCGACTTGGTACAACTTGCAGTAGCTTGTAGATCAGTCCCTGTCGGTCGCCAGACAGTGTCATACGCCGCTGTCAGGTCGATCAAGACAGCTGTTGATTTTAGATGGCCTTGAAAACCTACTTCAATATGGGTTGTTAGTGCAAGAACTTGATCGCTGCAGCTGCGTCTTTGTCTGAAGCCAGCTTGTTCAGTAGGGGTAGCAGCCTTGACCAACGGTGCTACTCTGGTTAGGAGGACTCGTTCCAAAAGTTTGAATGTACAAATGAGCAGTGCTATAGGGCGGTAGCTTTAAGGGCTGTCTTCAGGCTTGCCAGTTTTGAGAGTGGCTATAACTTGTGACAGTTTGAATTGTCTGGGAAGTTTGTTCTCTTTGAGTATGTAAGTGAAGAGGGAGGTGAGCAAGTGTAACCATTGTGTGTGTGCCCATGTTCTTAATACATTCATTGTAGATGTTGTCGGGGCCAGCAGCCTTACCGACTTTCAGTTGCTTGACAGCACTTTCTAGTATCAACCAACTGCAAGTCGGTAAGGCTGCTGGCCCCGACAACATCTATAATGAATTTATTAAGAACATGGGCACACATTGCATACGCTGGTTCATTTCGCTCTTCACTTACCTAACCTGTAGCTGCCGGAGACGACTGTCATGCCTTGTCAGAGAGACCATCGATCTCTAACCTGACAGGTATTGCTGATGTCTGTGAATGCAGTACCATCTCAGTTTTCGAGATAATATTGCGAAAAACACTGATACTCGTCAACGAGTAAGTTCAGGTGGATGTGGCACACCAGAAAGAAGTTGTCGGCTCTTTTCTTCACCACGAAAGTTAAAGGCGGTGTTGCACTGTATTAGCGCGGTGTTTACTTGGGTATACTAGTTTCTTGTCTGGTGTGATTAGATCCTTAAATGTTTGAAAAACACTTTGTCATTCTTGTGACCTAACAAAATTACAATCTTCCGCTCATAAGTGTGGGTTCTTTAATTGCTCTGGGATATTGTTGATCGGAACTTACTACACATGAAATTGTAATTAACTATATTACACGAATGTTAAAAAGATTTACTTAACTTTATACAATTCATGTTAACAGGCATGTGCTCGAAATTTACAGCTTTCTTATTAAAGCATCATTTGATACACATACGTGTTCAGGTTCTTAGTGCTCAAAAGTACACTTCCATCTAAGACATAAGAAACACATGAACCCTAACAGAACGATGTTGTCTGTTTGAAGCGTGGTCACGAACTGGGCAGAGTCTTCTTTGCTCAGCCATATAATGGTAACCATGCAGCGGCCCTGCGGTGCTGGGAGCGAGGCTACGGCTCCGTCAGCGCCTCTCATTCGTCGGTATGGACTGCAGCGAGACATCGCTAATTTCTGTGACGTCAGTGCGAGTTACCGACTTTGGACGATAGCACAATCATTTGAGAAATACTATCAAATAACCAGCTGTCAGCCATCTATCTCCAGAAACGGACTAAAGCCAGTTTCTGGATCAATGATTCTGCTAAGTATTCCACATAAGATACTTAAATAATACACAGATAATTAATTCTGCTCATGTAGCATAGGCAGTAATTAATTATTGTTCATTATTGATTAGCTGCACAGGTGTTTTCGTGTCAGCACACACCATTAAGTAATATCATGCGTGGAAACGACAACATCATGAATGAAGCACAAAAATTATCTGAATTGTGAAGAGCAGTTGAAAGTAAAACTAATATTCGTTAAAACACCTACAACATGGAGAAAGCATCCAAATGACCTGATTCATGTACGTCAGTTAAAGTTGGATATGTCGTATAATAGACAAAAATTACAAAGTTATGGAATTTGAGTGCCTCGGATGTTTCTGGAAGAAATAATTGTAATTTAAAAAAATTATAACGTGGAGCATTGTGACGAGAAAACAGTAGATAAACATATGCTCTAGTGTCATGGTTTTCTTTTTAGTCTGGAAGGAAACGTGAATAAAAATTTTTGTTGGAATGAATTACGAAATGGCGGAAATGCAGCAAGTCTCCCTAGGTATTTTGAATTAGAAGCACTCTGCGGCAGCCGCTATAGCTGGCGCCAAGTTGAGTCTGGGAAAAAGGAAGAAAATCTATATAAACTAAATGAGTGTAGCTCGTGAATCACATAGGAATTTAGAGATATTTATTCTTGTGTAATTGGCAAGTGTTTGAATAAAGTCGTTCAGTTTTAGCAAAAAATGGTAGTTATTTATTAACAAAAGAGTATAAATTAACTAATCAATAGCCTCAATGGTTAATTTTGAAATGTTATTTCTAAGTTGTGGTTGAATTTTAAATAAGAAGATTCAAATTGTCGACAAATGTTGATGGTGTTGAGACAACAACCTGCCACAAATGTATTTTAAGTTCCTTTATTCAAAAGGTTCCGTTACCGGTTTCGAATCATTACAATTCATCGTCACACAGCTTTCATGCTTTCATCAGAACATATGGTGCTTCTTTTATTGATGTCCTAAAATGTAAATAATACATAATTATAAGCACGCCACACAGATGGTTCGTCACAGACTTGCATTGGGATGTGTTTTACGTGAAATGTCGGTCTGGAGGTTTTTTTTTCATAGTTTACGTCCAACAAATGATGTTCGTAGCTTTCACCACATTCTTATCGTTGCACACGTAAATTTTTATCGCTGAGCACCTTAGATTTGTCACAGAATGCATTTCTAACATGCATCATATGTTTTAATAGATACAAAGTATTCACAAGTACATGAGTGTCAAAGATCCTATGATACTATGATGAGAATTGTAATAACATATGAATTTGCTACTTAATCTGCAGATAGGTGTATGAATAATATTTGCTTCGGAGGGTGAAAAATAATTTTTGGAAAAGGAGAGAGGTGATAGCTAACACAGTTTGTTCATTAAGGATGTAGTCCGGAGTGCTGTTTTTCTGCATGTGTTTTTCTATTTCTTCTAATATAATCCTTGTGGCTCCTTTTTCTGCAAGATGTAAAATTTTTAAGTTGTGCTCAATATTTCTCACTGAATTGTTTTCTTCAGCAATGTTTCACGTAACAGAGAAAACACAGAAGTTATAGTTCTATAGCTTAATCTGTAATTCACATCAAAATCCTGGTTTTTGTCTTCTAGCTTCTTAGCAGAAGCGCTGACTCCCTCCGAACTGCTTTCAGCTTCATATTTTGAACGATTTGATGACACAGTGCTGCGACGCAGCGTTACCGCCGTTCTTTTTTTCCATACCTTTTCTGTCCGAGCACATTTTCTTACTAGTCAAGTTTCACTTGAAAGACAAAACTTTATTGTATAAGATCACAAATAAAGTATCAAAAGTCAATGCTGCACACAAAAATCAAGAGTCGAAGGGAAAATTGTCGTTTTCGTCCACGCACTGACTTTTCATGACGCCAAGGTAACATATTATTGTTCTGAAATGCTTGGAACTATACTGAGACATTAGAGGTGTATCAAGTTGGCAATGATAGAGAGGCTAGAGGAGGAGTTCGGAATTTAATAGAACAATTCTTTTCTGAGATTATAATTTTCGCCTCATATTTTAGAAGTTTCAAAACATCTTTTAACCAAATAAAAATAAAAATGAGTTTTTAAAAATTTTACAGTAGTGTTACCCCTTAATGTTAGGATCAGTAGTAGAAAGTAAGAACACACAAGAAATTTTCAACGTTAAATTACAGTTTCTCAAGCTAGGAATACAATTAATCAAAGGCGGGGCAGCATAATTTGTAAGACAGCACAAACAAGCCCCAAACCGAAGTCATCGTTCCGATGCCCAATGTTGTGCGGTTGCTGTCTGTGTGGCAGCGGCTGGGCAACAGGGCTGTGTTGTTTGAGTGATGTCAACGAGACCGAAACTTTCCCTTGTCTGTACTGAAACTGACAACCTCCTGTCCTCCACTAAAATGGTGATTTCTTGGCAGGAATAATTATCTACAAGGCCGCAGATTTAATCTCTCTTGAAAAAGTCTGCAGCCACATATAATATAACGCCAATCCAACCACCCGAGACAAATTCTGATGGCACTAGTGGTCAAACAACTGTTCTACTTTCTGTGAATTTGCAGGGCCACTTTCTACCTAACTGCTGCCTCTTGAAGGTTTACACAACAAGAAGGAGAAATGTCCTACGTTTTCTTTAGGCATATAGTAAAAAAAAAGTATACCAGATCCAATTAGCGTTACACCATCCGGTTACACAAGCTCCAGAAAACACTTAAATTTTTCGTAATAATTTTCGATATTTGCTGAAAGAGAATACGACAGTACAGGAAGAGACGTAACCCTTTGTTAATCGGCTCCCATATAGTGACTTCAGGGCGACGTTGAAAGCAATACATCGCTGTCTACCACAATTAAACACTGCGTGATATGATCATAACGCTTCATTAGTAACAATGGGACGCGTTTTATCAAATTTGGAATTTAGGCAGGGATGGACGAACTCTGTAAAAGTACTTTATTTGAAGGTAATCCTACATTTTTTGCAAGTTTCAACACAAGACGGGCGAGTTTCAAGAGGACGAGGACACAAGAAAACTAAATGAGTTCGTGGTGAAATTCATTTTGACTCAAAAACGTGACAATCGCACTCCTCCCCACTTCAAATGACCCACTGAGGCTCGCTTCAATTCAGATTACAGTGGTGTTGAGAACGCGTGTGATGCTGGATGGTCATACCATTTCCCAGTGTGCGTCATCCGATACCGAACTGGCCTAACGCCTGATGTAAATATCACGAGTCGTAATAGATATTGTCTTCAGCGTCCACAACGTTACGAAATTCGTACTGCACAAAGGCGATATTACTCCTTCAGAAGTTTCCGACGGCTGTGTATAAGAGGACAATTTCGAAAAAATTTACCTGGAAGTGTTTGAACTTTCTTCTCTTCAGAGTAAGAAACGGATTTGCTCTAAACTGCCCTTTCTCTTTACATACTGTCAACGAAAATTTTTGGGAATTCGTCGGTCATGCTATTGCAGTAGCCAATATAGAGAAGTTTTGGACTTGAACAGAAGCTTTTTGGAGTATCAGTTTTGTTGGAGACATTAGGATTCTTGATCCGCTGTGATGATACGTAGAGACCTCATGAACACTTCTGAAAAAACATGGCTATCGGTATGAAACACTCTTTTAGTACACCTAGAGTACACTTAATCCGTTCTGTGTGTCTCTGTAACCCGTGTCCGGTCTCAGTGTCATATACAGATACGATTAACGTAGATATTGTAGTTTTAGTGCAGGATAATTGGTGTCAGAACGAAACATCACATTATATAACAGGTATTTAGTTCAGAAAAGTGATGAAGATATAGGTAAAGTAAGGAGCAGTGTACGACGTTTGGCGTTGTTTGGAGCGAAGTCGACGTCCAAACTCATGCCAAAGCTGTCCCACTGGACTGAGGTCGGGACTCTGAGCAGACCAGTCCATTTCGAGAATGTCATCGTGCTTGACAGGTGCCGCTTTGTGATAGGATGCATTGCTATGTTGATCCTAACAATCACAGCATCAGAACTGTACCTCTACCGTAAGCCGTACACAATGCAGTAAAATGTCTCCATCTCCTTCCAAGTTTAGTGTTTTCTTAAGAGCAAGAAACGTCTCACACCTTAACTACGAAAAACAGTCCCACACCGTGACAACAGTCCCCGGTACTTCACTGTTGGCATTATGCAAGATGGCAGGTAATGCTCTCCAGGCATTCGTTAAACCAAAACTCTTCCATCGGATTGCCACAGGATAACCGTGAGTCATCACTTTAGATACTTCGTTTCCAGTCATCCACTTGTCCAGTTGAGTCGCTCCTTACATCAGGCATCGCTTAGCACTGACTACTGGAATGTGTGGCTTATGAGAGGCTCCTTCATCGCTGTACCCCATTCTTGTTAATTCCCTGCACATAGTCATTGTGCAACCTAGACTGCTGGTAGCACGCTGGAAATCACCAGTGATTCCTTCTGCTGATTTCATGAGATTTTTTTACAGTCATCCTCCGCATCGATCGGGGACCACGGTCGTCTGTACACAGGTATCCCTTTTTAGCTGTAGTTGATCCTTCGCGTTTCCACTTCACAACCACACTGACAGTTGAACTGGGCAGCTTTAGAAGTGCTGAACCGTCTCAGCTGTACGACAATTGCAGCCCATACTCGAACTCCCGGCGTAGTGCAGCAACTCGGCGTTGCATGGACTCAACAAGTCGTTTGAAGACGCCAGCAGAAATACCGAGCCATGCTGCCTCTATAGCCGCCCGTAATTTCGAAAGTGTTGCAGGTGTCAGGTTTTGTTCACGAATAAATCTCTCGATTATATCCCGTAAATGTTCGATAAGATTCACGTCGGGTGATTTGGGTGACCAAATCATTCGCTCGAATTGTGTACATGTTCTTCAAGCCAGTTGCGAACAATTGTAGCGCAGTGACAATTCCACCATTACTGGGAACATGACATTCATAAATGGCTGCAAAAGGTCTCCAAATTGCCGAACATAACCATTTACAATCAATAATCGCTTCAGTTGGACCAGAGGAGCCAGTCCATTCCATGTAAACACAGGCCACACCATTATGGAATCACTACCAGATCGGACATTGCCTTGTTGACAACTTACGTACATGTCTTCGTCGGGACAGCGACACACTCTAACACCACCATAAGCTCTTACCAACTGAAATCGGAATTCATCTCGCCAAGCCACGGTTTTCAAGTCGTCTAGGATCCAATCGTTATAGTCATGAGCTGCAGGTGATGTAGTGCTGTTAGCAAAGGTACTCGCTTCGGTCGTCTGCTACCATAGCGTATTAAGGCCAGATTTCGCCATACTGTCTTAACGGATACGTTCGTCGTACGTCCCACGTTGAATTCTGTGGTTATTTCACGCAGGGTTGTGTATATGTTAGCAATGACAGTTCTACCCAAACGCCGCTGCTCTCGGTGGTTAAGTGAAGGCCGTCGGCACTGCGTTGAATGCGGTAAGAGGTAATGTCTGAAATTTGGTATTCTGGGCGCACTCCCGACACTATACTGGGTCTCGAAACATTGAATTCCCTAACGATTTCAGAAATGGAATGTCTCACGCGTCTACCTCCAATTATCATTCCACTTTCAAAGTTTCTTAATTCCCGCCGTGCGGCCGTAATTACA